>NC_064621.1:538958048-539261078 GCF_023898315.1 Schistocerca nitens | reverse complement strand
AGTTAGACAGAAATCGTGCTTATAATTTCTCAGACATTGTGGAGGTGGGGAGAAGGGCTTCGATATGGATCAGACTATTGAATACTGAATTCATCTGCGAGCAAATTATCTTGTTTAAGTTTCTACTTCCTCGCATTTTACTATAATAAAAAAAATGGCTCTGAGCACTATGGGACTCAACTGCTGAGGTCATTAGTCCCCTAGAACTTAGAACTAGTTAAACCTAACTAACCTAAGGACATCACAAACATCCATGCCCGAGGCAGGATTCGAACCTGCGACCGTAGCGGTCTTGCGGTTCCAGACTGCAGCGCCTTTACTATAATACATTATTCATTATGGGAGTAGTTGAAGAGCTATACTTTCGACAGGGGAGCTAAGAGTCCGATATCTGTGCAAACAGAATTGGAGAATCAGTGTTTCAAAATTTCAGTCTTTGTCCAGTACGATGTTTCTCTCTCTCCCTCCTTCCTCCTTTCTGTCACTCCTTCTACACCTCCCTCTTCACACTCTCTGCCTCTCTCCCTCCTCCTCTCTCACCACCTTCCGTTCTCCATCTCCTTGTGTCTCTCCCTTCTCTCTCTGTCCTTGTCATATACACCCTCCCTCTCCTCTCTTTCTGCCTTTCTCTTTCTCTCTCTCTCTCTCTCTCTCTCTCTCTCTCTCTCTCTCTCTCCCTCCCTCTCCCTCCCCCTGTTTTCACTCTCTCTCCCTCTATACACTCTCTCCTCCTTCCTCTGTCGTCCTCTCACTCTCACCTTCACTTCCTCCCCTTAATCCGTCCTATCTTTCTCTCTCTTCCCCCTCCTCTTTCTCACCTCTCTCCCCTCCCATGTTTCTCTTTCTCTCTTCCCTCTTCTCTTCCTCGTTTTTATTCCCCATCCCCTCACACCCCTCAATTTCCAACTTGTCTCTCTCTCTGTCTTTCCCACCATTATCTCTGACATATGACCCGTTTGTCGACGAGGCAATAAATTCTAATCTCTTTTTCTTCGGACATTATTAAGAGACAAGCTGAATGATAACATTGACATATGAGAAATAATCGATTTCTTGATTTTCTTGTGGTTCAAACTTATCACAGTCCGTTGTCCGTTGTGATAACTGTAGAAATCCCATGAGCATAGCGGCGTACACACACTACCACGGGGCGGTGCACCTGACGTATGCAGGGAGTGCAACCGTATGACACGGACGTCGCACTTGGCAGAGGAGCTTGGCATCGGACTCGGCGTCTTCTCTTTGGAGGCAATGCTCGCACGCGTGGTAAGCTATGATGGGTATATTTTAAGAGCTGACGTGTCATTCGTAAATACAGTCCCTGTGTTTTCATTCGCGTCTACCGTAGCTTTGCGTGCACTCTGACTATTTTCTTTTGCAAGGTAAAAATTTTGTTTACTCGGCAGCTTATCAAGGCCAAGTTAGGGCGCTCGAATCTTCTCTTAGATCGCACTAGATATAGAGATAACGGGAGAAAGGAAGTTGGTTATTTAATTAGTTCGTTGCTTGTTGCATAGACCATGTTCTCGATAAACATTACATTGTGGAACTCGTCAACAGAGGTAAAGTAAAACTTAATACGCGGGAAAATAATAAGTAACGCAAGACTTTTTTTACTGAAAGGTTTGTTTTATTTAGTATTCAAATACGTAATATTGTTTCCCCCTGTTTTGGCTAGAAAACGACATTTTCAACATAATCTCCGTCCAATGCGACGACCTTACGCCACCTTACTGGGAGGGCCTGTATGCTCACATGGTACCATTCTCCTGGTCGACGTCAGAGCTAACCTCTTGCTACATCAGTAACCTACATCAGTAACATAACACGTACTGCTTTCCGCGGAGTGCATCATAGAGCCAACCTCTTGCTACATCAGTAACCTCCCAACATCCACGTACTGCTTTTCGCAGAGTGCAACTTTCATTGGGCCTTTCAGACAAAAGTCGTAAGGTGCGAGACCCGGGCCGTAGGGTGGTTGAAGCAGAACAGTCCGGCTGGTCTGGGCGGAGGTTCGAGTCCTCCCTCGGGCATGGGTGTGTGTGTGTGTCTCCCCTTAGGATACTTTAGGTTATGTAGTGTGTAAGCTTAAGGACTGATGACCTTAGCAGCTGAGTCCCATAAGATTTCACACACATTTGAGCATCTTTTTGCAGAACAGTCCAATGAAGTTTTGTGAGCGCCTCTCCACTGCACAGACTTACGTGAGGCCTTGTGTTTTGATCGAGAAAGAGAAGTTCGGTTGTATTTTTGTGGCGACGAACACGGTGAAGTAGTCTCTTCTAGTTCCTGAGGGTAGCACAATATACTTCTGAGTTGATTGTTGCACCATGAGGGAGGACATCAAACAGAACAACCCATTCAGAGTCCCAGATGACCGAAGCCATAATTTTACCGGCTGATTGTGCGGTTTCGAGCTTCTTCGCTTGCCGAAGTGGCCGAGCGGTTCTAGGCGCTACAGTCTGGAACCGCGCGATCGCTGCGGTCGCAGGTTCGAATCCTGCCTCGGGCATGGACGTGTGTGATGTCCTTAGGTTAGTTAGGTTTAGGTAGTTCTAAGTTCTAGGGGATTGATGACCTCAGAAGTTAAGTCCCATAGTGCTCAGAGCCATTTGAACAATTTTTTTGAGCTGCTTCTTCCGAGGAGGATTGATGTGGCGCCACTCCACTGACTGTTGGTTTGTTTCCGGTTCGAAGTGATGAACCAATATTTCGTTGCTTGTGACGACGTTCGACAGAAAGTTGTCACGATCAGCGTCACAACGCTCAAGCATTTCCGCACAGATGATGCTCCGTTTCTCTTTATGGTCTTCTTTTAGGCGGTGAGGAAGCCAACATGCACACACCTTTGAGCACCCAAACTGGTGGACGTGTGTGTCAGCACTACGAACAGAGACATTCAGCCGAGCAGCGAGGTGTTTGATTGTGATCCGTCAATCACCTCGAATGAGAGTGTCCGCACGTGCTAACATTGCAGGAGTCACAGCTCCCTGCGGTCGGCCGACACGGGGGGAATCGGACAGGTATGCACGACCTCGTTGTGATGACAAATACCTCATCCAACGACTCACCCCGCTTTTGTTGACTGCCAGTACACCGTAGACATTCTGCAAGCGCCTATGAATATCTGCGATGCTCTGGGTCCCTACCAAAAGAAAATGACAGCTCTCTGCTTGGAACGCACCTCTGTTGCAGACGCCATTTTGAGGCTATCGGAACCTCATGGAACAATTGGGGTGAAATTTGTAATATTCCACGATGTCCCACAACAAATTCTGCATTTATTCAACCGAAATTGGACGAGAGAAAAAAATGTATTGCATCACTTATATTTATGTACGAAAGAAAGTGTGTGGCTTTATGCTGGCCGTTAACAGGTTTTCCTGTAAAAACGATCGTTGTATTTGTTCAAGAATTCGTCCATCGTTAACAAGGAATTGTTGAAGAGAAACAGCTTTAATCCACGTTTGAAAAAACTTGTGCTCTGTCGGACATTTTATTTGCATGGATGGATATTCAAAGAGTTTTGTAGCTGCCTATTTCACGCCTTTTGACCCAAAGTTAGATTCAGTAAAGGGTAATTCATGCCCTGTCGGTAAGCCGTGCGGTGTAACTCACTGCTTTCCGGGCGGGAAGGTGTGCCAGTCCCCGCCATGAATCCGCCCGGTGGATTAGTGTCGAAGTCCGGTGTGCCGGTCAGTCTGTGGATGGTTTTAAGGCGGTTTTCCATCTGCCTCGGCGAATGCTGTCTCGTTCCCCTTACTCCGCCTAAGTTACACTACGTCGGCGATTGCTGCGCAAACACTCTCCACGTAAGCGTACACCATAATAACTCTAACATGCAAACATTGGGGTTACACTCGTCAGGTGTTAGACGTTCCCGGGGGGGGGGGGGGGGGGGGATCTACTGGGTGCCGAACCGCATAATAACCCTGGGTTCGGTGTGGGGGGCGGTTGGCTGAGGGGACGGCTGTAGCCTGTTGTGGGGTTGTGAACCACTGAGGGCTACGGCAGGGGCGAAGCTTCTCTGTCGTTTCTAGGTCCCCAGTTCCATGCAATACAAAGGGTAATTCAGATCATTTTTCCTTCTAGTGTTGCAGTGTCTTTTATTGTAAAACTCAGATGCGGTTACAAATTTCACAAATATTATGAGGCTGTGGTTAATAGTCCCAGCTGCTTAAAGGGATGCCTGCATGATGTACGAGTGTGAATTCGACACGTAATTCTAATTACTTTCTTTTGTGTCATGTATACTTCTTATACAACTGATGAGTTGTCCCAGAAAAATATTCCGTAAGATATCATTGAATGTAAAGTTGTAAAATACATTCAAGACCCAAAGCGACTGGTGCACCTGCCTAATATCGTGTAGCGACGCCGCGAGCACGCAGAAGTGTCGCAACACGAAGTGACATGGACTCTACTAATGTCTGAAGTAGTGCTGGAGGGAACTAACACCCTGAGTCCTGCAGGGGCATCCATAAATGCGTAAGAGTACAGCACGTTGCAAGGTACCCCAGATAAGCTCAGTAATGTTAATGTCTTTGGAGTTTGGTGAGCAGCGGAAGTGTTTAAACGAAAAAGAGTGTTCCTCGAGCCACTCTGTAGCAGTTGTGGACGTGTGGGGTGTCGCACTGTCCTGCTGGAATGCACAATGGTCATCAATGGACGCAGGTGACCAGAGAGGATGCTTACGTACGTGTCATCACCTATCAGAGTCGTATCTAGACTGCCGGCAGGGTAGCTCAGCGTGTTCGGTGAGAGGATTACGTGCCCTCTCTAATAAAAAAAAACGGAGTTAATCGATCAACAACGAACTTCAATGGATGTCTTATGACGTCCGCCCCGACCAGATGGTACGAACAAAAGCGAACAAATTGACATTAAAAAAAAAGTATTATCAAGAGTTCTATATCACTCCATCTGTACACGCCCCACACCATTACAGAGCCTCCACCAGCTTGAACAGTCCCCTGCTGACATGCAGGATCCATGGATTCATGAGGTGGTCTCCATACCAGTACACGTCCATCCGCTCGACACAATTTGAAACGAGACTCGTCTGACCAGGCAACATATTTCCAGTCATCAACAGTCCAATGTCGGTGTTAACGGGCCCAGGCGAGGCGTAAAGGGTACACGACTGAGCCACCGGCGCCGGAAGTCCATATCGATGATGTCTCGTTGAATGGTTAGCACTCTGACACTTTGTTGATGCACCAGTATTGAAATCTGCAGCATTTTGCGGAAGGGATCCACTTCTGGCGAGCTGAACGATTCTCTTCAGTCGTCGTTGGTCCCGTTCTTGCAGGATCTTTTTCCGGCCGCAGCGATGTTGGAGATTTGATGTTTTACCGGATTCCTAATATTCACGGTACAATCCTGACATGGCCGTACGGGAATATTCCCACTTCATCGCTACCTCGGAGACGCTGTGCCACCCATCGCTCGTGCCGCGGCTGTAACACCACGTTTAACCCCACTTAAGTTGTAGCATAGGTTAGAAAATTTAAAAAGGGAGATGGATAGGTTAAAGTTAGATATAGTGGGAATTAGTGAAGTTCGGTGGCAGGGGGAACAAGACTTTTGTTCAGGTGATTACAGGGTTATAAATACAAAATCAAATAGGGGTAATGCAGGAGTAGGTTTAATAATGAATAAAAAAATAGGAGTGCGGGTTAGCTACTACAAACAGCATAGTGAACGCATTATTGTGGCCAAGATAGAGACAAAGCCCATGCCTACTACACTAGTACAAGTTTATATGCCAACTAGCTCTGCAGATGATGAAGAAATTGATGAAATGTATGACGAGATAAAAGAAATTATTCAGGTAGTGAAGGGAGACGAAAATTTAATAGTCATGGGTGACTGGAATTCGTCAGTAGGAAAAGGGAGAGAAGGAAACATAGTAGGTGAATATGGATTGGGGCTAAGAAATGAAAGAGGAAGCCGTCTGTTAGAATTTTGCACAGAGCATAACTTAATCATAGCTAACACTTGGTTCAAGAATCATAAAAGAAGGTTGTATACCTGGAAGAATCCTGGAGATACTAACAGGTATCAGATAGATTACATAATGGTAAGACAGAGATTTAGGAACCAGGTTTGAAATTGTAAGACATTTCCAGGGGCAGATGTGGATTCTGACCACAATCTATTGGTTATGAACTGCAGATTGAAACTGAAGAAACTGCAAAAAGGTGGGAATTTAAGGAGATGGGACCTGGATAAACTGAAAGAACCAGAGGTTGTAGAGAGTTTCAGGGAGAGCATAAGAGAACAATTGACAGGAATGGGGGAAAGAAATACAGTAGAAGAAGAATGGGTAGCTCTGAGGGATGAAGTAGTGAAGGCAGCAGACGATCAAGTAGGTAAAAAGACGAGGGCTAATAGAAATCCTTGGGTAACAGAAGAAATATTGAATTTAATTGATGAAAGGAGAAAATATAAAAATGCAGTAAATGAAGCAGGCAAAAGGGAATACAAACGTCTCAAAAATGAGATCGACAGAACGTGCAAAATGGCTAAGCAGGGATGGCTAGAGGACAAATGTAAGGATGTAGAGGCTTGTCTCACTAGGGGTAAGATAGATACTGCCTACAGGAAAATTAAAGAGACCTTTGGAGAGAAGAGAACCACTTGTATGAATATCAAAAGCTCAGATGGCAACCCAGTTCTAAGCAAAGAAGGGAAGGCAGAAAGGTGGAAGGAGTATATAGAGGGTTTATACAAGGGCGATGTACTTGAGGACAGTATTATGGAAATGGAAGAGGATGTAGATGAAGATGAAATGGGAGATAAGATACTGCGTGAAGAGTTTGACAGAGCACTGAAAGACCTGAGTCAAAACAAGGCCCCGGGAGTAGACAACATTCCATTAGAACTACAGATGGCCTTGGGAGAGCCAGTCCTGACCAAACTCTACCATCTGGTGAGCAAGATGTATGAGACAGGCGAAATACCCACAGGCTTCAAGAAGAATATAATAATTCCAATACCAAAGAAAGCAGGTGTTGACAGATGTGAAAATTACCGAACTATCAGTTTAATAAGTCACAGCTGCAAAATACTAACGCGAATTCTTTACAGACGAATGGAAAAACTGGTAGAAGCGGACCTCGGGGAAGATCAGTTTGGATTCCGTAGAAATGTTGGAACACGTGAGGCAATACTAACCTTACGACTTATCTTAGAAGAAAGATTAAGAAAAGGCAAACCTACGTTTCTAGCATTTGTAGACTTAGAGAAAGCTTTTGACAACGTTAACTGGAATACTCTCTTTCAAATTCTGAAGGTGGCAGGGGTAAAATACAGGGAGCGAAAGGGTATTTACAATTTGTACAGAAACCAGATGGCAGTTATAAGAGTCGAGGGGCATGAAAGGGAAGCAGTGGTTGGGAAAGGAGTGAGACAGGGTTGTAGCCTCTCCCCGATGTTATTCAATCTGTATATTGAGCAAGCAGTAAAGGAAACAAAAGAAAAATTCGGAGTAGGTATTAAAATTCATGGAGAAGAAGTAAAAACTTTGAGGTTCGCCGATGACATTGTAATTCTGTCAGAGACAGCAAAGGACTTGGAAGAGCAGTTGAACGGAATGGACAGTGTCTTGAAAGGAGGATATAAGATGAACATCAACAAAAGCAAAACGAGGATAATGGAATGTAGTCAAATTAAATCGGGTGATGCTGAGGGGATTAGATTAGGAAATGAGACACTTAAAGTAGTGAAGGAGTTTTGCTATTTAGGGAGTAAAATAACTGATGGTGGTCGAAGTAGAGAGGATATAAAATGTAGACTGGCAATGACAAGGAAATCGTTTCTGAAGAAGAGAAATTTGTTAACATCGAGTATAAATTTAAGTGTCAGGAAGTCGTTTCTGAAAGTATTTGTATGGAGTGTAGCCATGTGTGGAAGTGAAACATGGACGATAACCAGTTTGGACAAGAAGAGAATAGAAGCTTTCGAAATGTGGTGCTACAGAAGAATGCTGAAGATAAGGTGGGTAGATCACGTAACTAATGAGGAGGTATTGAATAGGATTGGGGAGAAGTTTGTGGCACAACTTGACTAGAAGAAGGGATCGGTTGGTAGGACATGTTTTGAGGCATCAAGGGATCATAAATTTAGCATTGGAGGGCAGCGTGGAGGGTAAAAATCGTAGAGGGAGACCAAGAGATCAATACACTAAGCAGATTCAGAAGGATGTAGGTTGCAGTAGGTACTGGGAGATGAAGAAGCTTGCACAGGATAGAGTAGCATGGAGAGCTGCATCAAACCAGTCTCAGGACTGAAGACCACAACAACAACAACAAGTTGTAGCAGCAGTAACCGATCTAACAACTGCACCAGACACTTGTTATCTTATAGAGGGTGGTCCATTGATCATGACCAGGCCAAATATCTCACGAAATAAGCGTCAAACGAAAAAACTACAAAGAACGAAACTTGTGTAACTTGAAGGGGGAAACCAGATGGCGCTATGGTTGGCCCGCTAGATGGCGCTGCCATAGGTCAAACGGATATCAACTGTGGTTTTTAAAAAAGGAACCCGCATTTTTTATTACATAATCGTGCAGTACGTAAAGAAATATGAATGTTTTAGTTGGACCACTTTTTACGCTTTGTCATAGATTGCGCTGTAATAGTCACAAACATATGGCTCACAATTTTATACGAACAGTTGGTAACAGGTAGGTTTTTAAATTAAAATACAGAACGTAGGTACGCTTGGACATTTTATTTCGGTTGTTCCACTGTGATACATGTACCTTTGTGAACTTACCATTTCTGAGAACGCGTACTGTTACAGTGTGATTACCTGTAAATACCACATTAATGCAATAAATGCTCGAAGTGATGTCCGTCAACCTCAATGCATTTGGCAATACGTGTAACGACATTCCTCTCAACAGCGAGTAGTTCCCCTTCAGTAATGTTCGCACATGCATTGACAATGCGCTGACGCATGTTGTCAGGCGTTGTCGGTGGATCACGATGGCAAATATCCTTCAACTTTCCCAACAGAAAGAAATCCGGGGACGTCAGATCCGGTGAACGTGAGGGCCACGGTACGGTGCCTCGACGACCAATCCACCTCTCATGAAATACGCTATTCAATACCGCTTCAACCGCACGCGAGTTATGTGCCGGACATCCATCATGTTGGAAGTACATGCAGTGAAACATCTTGTAGTAACATCGATAGAACATTACGTAGGAAATCAGCATACATTGCACCACTTAGATTGCCATCGATAAAATGGGGGCCAATTATCCTTTCTCCCACAATGCCTCACCATACATTAACCCGCCAAGGTCGCTGATGTTCCACTTGTCGCAGACATCCTGGATTTTCCGTTGCCCAGTAGTGCATATTATGCCGGTTTACGTTACCGCTGTTGATGAATGACGCTTCGTCACTAAATAGAACGCGTCAAAAAATATGCCATCGTTCCGTAGTTTCTCTTGTGCGCAGTGGCAGAACTGTACACGACGTTCAAAGTCGTCGGCATGCAATTCCTGATGCATAGAAATATGGCTCTGAGCACTATGGGACTTAACATCTCAGGTCATCAGTCCCCTAGAACTTAGAACTACTTAAACCTAACTAACCTAAGGACATCACACAAATCCATGCCTGAGGCAGGATTCGAACCTGCGACCGTAGCGGTCACGCGGTTCCAGACTGAAGCGCCTAGAACCGCTCGGCCACCAGCGTCCGGCCGTAGAAATATGGTACGGCTACAATCCATGTTGATGTAGCATTCTCAACACCGACGTTTTTGAGATTCCCGATTCTCGCGCAATTTGTCTGCTACTGATGTGCGGATTAGCCGCGACAGCAGCTAAAACACCTACTTGGGCTTTATCATTTGTTGCAGGTCGTGGTTGACGTTTCACATGTGGCTGAACACTTCCTGTTTCCTTAAATAACGTAACTATCCGGCGAACTGTCCGGACACTTGGATGATGTCGTCCAGGATACCGAGCAGCATACATAGCACACGCCGTTGTGTGTTTTGATCACAATAGACATACATCAACACGATATCGACCTTTTCCGCAATTGGCAAACGGTCCATTTTAACACGGGTAATGTATCACGAAGCAAATACCATCCTCACTGGCGGAATGTAACGTGATATCACGTACTTATACGTTTGTGACTACTACAGCGCCATCTATCACAAAGCGAAAAAAGTGGTCCAACTAAAACATTCATATTTCTTTACGTACTACACGAATATTTAATTAAAAATTGGGGTTCCTATTGAAAAGAAACGCAGTTGATATTTGTTTGAGCTATGGCAGCGCCATCTAGCGGGCCAACTATAGCGCCATCTGGTTTGCCCCTTCAAGCTAGAGGAGTTTCGTTCTTTGTAGTTTTTCGTTTGATGCTTATTTCGCGAGATATTTGACCTGGTCACTATCAATGGACCACCCTGTATATGCGTTGCCGACCGCAGCACTATTTTCTGCCTGTTCACATATCTCTGTATTTGAATAAGCGTGCCTATACCAGTTTCTTTGGCGCTTCAGTGTATATTAACTAACTTACTTCTACACCACCGGAAAAAAATTGTGCAACTGGAAAGAAGAAGCCGATTTTCATCCGATGACGGCATATGCCATCTGGGGGATAGTGGATGTACTGATAATGGTTTCAATATCGTTCGCAGAGAGATAGCGTAGTGCTATAGCTACCAGAGCGCCCTCTGTGTCTATGCTTTAATACGCACTGCTCGCCGACGGAACGCTCACAGTGGTGCAAACGTGTGAAGCAAGCAGGTAACCTTGCCACGGAGACGCACTCGTGCTTCCTGTAGCCAACTGAGCGAGTTTGAAAGGGGTCAAAATGAGCCCTTCCGAATGGCGGATGGTGCTTTCGGAGAATTGCCACACAAGTTGGACGCACTGCGCCAGTGGTGGAATCATGCTGGTATCACTGGTCACGTGAACATTCTCACACATGTAGATAAGGCTCAGGACTTCACGCAGCAAAGCCGCCCACCAGGATCATCGTAATGTAAGGGCATCAGAGGCAGATCTTACAGCTACCACAGCACAAATAAGAGGGCTTGTGAGCCCAGTCGTGTCAACGAGAACCGTTGTGAATCGTCGATTATGGGTAGTACTACGGGTACGCACACATCTAGGCCATCTTCCACTCATGCCACAGCAGCAATGTGCACGCTCGACTGGTACAGTCTGAGGATCGCTTGGAAGATGGAATGGCGCGCCGTGGTCTTCAGCGAAGAAAGCAGATTCTGTCTACACGCAGGCGATGCTCGTTTGCGCATATGGCGCAGATCTGGTGACAACTGTCTTGGAGAGCTCATTCATCCAAGATACACCGCTGCCGCCCCCCTCTACTTTACTCCCCCTCCCCCCCCTCCCGCGCCCACCACCACCACCCCAGGCCTTATGGTCTGGGGTGCGATGAGCAACAACTGTCGTTCACCTTTGGTGTTTCTGGAGGGAACGTTAACCAGCGCTCGCCACTTGCAGAATATTGTTAGACCCGTTCTTTAGCTGTTCTTGCAACAAGATGGTGGTACGTTGTTCCAACAGGATAATTTTCGCCCGCACACTGCCCGTGGTACTCAATGTATTCTGCAAGACGTGCAGCAGCTTTATTGGCCAACCCATCGCCAGACTTGTCTCCCGTCGAGCGCGTGTGAGACAGGATGAGACGAGAAGTGACTCGTACTCGTGCGACCTGTCAACCAGCATCTGTTACAAAACTATGAAGTCGAGCAGACGTGCCATATCGTATCCCAGGACAGTTTTCGCCATGTTTACGAATGACTGGATGCCAGAATCAGCGCCTACTTTGCCGCCCGTGGAGGCTACACCACATACTAATATGAGTGTTTCAGTATAAGTCGATACCTGGTCCCTGAGAACCGTTCGTGCTATTTATCTGTAAATGTAATCATTTCATGTAATCCATATGCACTGTTGCAATAATAAATCTTGAGTAAATTGGAAACCTCTAAAAGAGTGTATTAATTTTTTTTCGGCAGTGTATACCGCCACAGTTGGGAATCAACGTTTTAGCAGTCCTCTTTGGTTTTTCCACTCAAAGGTTTCATCAGAAAGCGCACCTAAGAACTTAAAACTTTCTACCATATTTGTTATTTCTTGTTGGTATACTAGGTTACTAAGGTGTGGGGTATTTCTGATAGTAGGAAACTGGACGAGTTACGTTTTTCAAAGTTTAAGGGTAGCCAATTTTTGCTAGGCCAGTCGGTAACTTCCACGAAAAATTCAGTTGCAGTTTTAATTGTTGATGCTTCTTTGCTCCCTGTCACAACAATGCTTGAATTAGGTTAAGATAAGATTAATTATGCCTCCTGATTCAATGAAAATAGCCTATCATTAACATTAAGCAAGACCAGTAGTGGACAAATGATCGTACCAAGTGGGATTTCCAATGTAAGTTTACCACACGTGAATGATGTGCCTTTCTTCTTTGCATTATTGGAACAGTCAAGGGTAATAATTCTGCATTGTGATTGTTTAAAAAACCAGATATGTGCTAAACTATTTACTCCATAAAAACTTGACAACTGTAATAGAACATTGTAAATGACGCAATCAAATTCCTCTGATAAGTCACAGAAGATCTCAAGAATAACAAAGATTTCCAATGTTGTGAAGAAACAGCGTACCAGTTGCGTTGTAAAACAATTTTTAACGCAACTAATGTACTATTCCTTCACATAGATATTCTTCAAAAACCGATGCTGAAAATGATGATCCAAAATCTAAATGACAAGACTGATTGTTGCAGTGGACGGAGATGTGTGAGGGGAAATGCTACATAATCGGCGCTCGGTGGTACCAACAGAAACTGCAACGTTTAGATTCAGCGTGTAATTTTGACATTACAGTTACTAGGTTGCTTTAGTTCGCAGAAATGAAAAAAAAAAAAAAAAACAAAAAAAAAACAGGTAATTCGACGTGCAGTGTTCCGGAAAAATCCGATACGTAACGAAACCGATCGGTGGATGAATCAGACACTTTTTGTTGTGCCACCTACATACAGTTAACATTTGTAGCAAAGTGATTATCGCCAAGCGTGAACGTGCATCGTTTTCCTTTCAGTTCTTGCTCTAAGGGGGATAGGCAGGCTGCTAGTTTGTTGATTTATATAATATCTAATAACAAATCAGTACTTAAATATACAGCTCTAAAACCAGCAGCATATTTACAATATGCAGCCGATATTTTTATAAGCAAGTTTGTCGATATTTTTTCCACCGATATATCGAGAGCCGATAATGATATTTTTTTAAATATCGATGTATCAGATTCCCGGTAATTTTAAAAATATCAACAGTCCTAATCCGGACGAAGGTCTTATACGATGTCGTATTTACAACAGGGACTGTCGACGGTGTCCTCTTTCAGCTTGTGTGCGTACCGTGAAGTGGGAAATTTGAAAGTGATCCGATTTTCAAGGTTATTTCATATCCAAGCGGTAATTTTCTGTACATGCCATCTGGCGACAAAAGACCTTGCTATAATGTACCCGCTAGCTACCCTGCAAAAGATGATTCAGAGCAACAATCGCATTTAGATCGTAACAGGACTTTTAGTACTCGCTACAGGTACGTTGGAAGTAGGTGTTGTGTGAGAGCAACGTTCAGTTACGGGGACAAGAAAAAAGTTATGTAAATGATCTGTTATCTTTTTCATTTGTGTTTTCAAATGCCACGTTTATAATGCAGAGTCAGTGCTGAGCTTAGTTGTATATCAAATTTTTCCTCTGTTTGCTTAAACGCTTATTCATTCGCATTGGCTGAAGGATTGAAGCGTTTTCTTTTAATCACATTTATCCTTCGATCATGTTCAATCCCTGTAGTTGGCAGTATTTCTTTAATTTGGCCTCTATATCTACTGCAAAGTACATGGCGTTTGTAAATGTATGTATGTGTGTGTGTGTGTGTGTGTGTGTGTGTGTGTGTGTGTGTTGGATGATACGCTCTGAAAACAAACAGCAGGAAGAACTGCTTCACTCTTTTGTCGAGAGAGAGGTAAAGTTGAAAGGAATGTGTGTGTGTGTGTGTGTGTGTGTGTGTGTGTGTGCGCGCGCGTGTGCGTGTGTGTGTGTGTGTGTAAGAGAGAGAGAGAGAGAGAGAGAGAGAGAGAGAGAGAGAGAGAGAGGGAAAATGCTGAAAAAATGGAGGAGTAGACGTTCCAATCTGGTGAAACAAGCTTGAAGGATTTGATGATGCGGTCTCATACCCCAAGGAGCGTAGGGCGACGATGCGGGAGACCCGCGTCGCCGACTAGGCAAGGCCCTAGCGAATGTAGTTTGTCATTGCCTTCCTCCGACCGTAATGGCGATGATGACGACACAACAACACCCGGTCATCTCGAGGCTGGGAAAATCCCTGACCCCGCCGGGAATCGAACCCCGGCCCCCTTGCGCTGGAAGCGAGAACGCTACCGCAAGACCACGAGCTGCGGACATGAAGAGTTTATGTCGATTCAATAAAGTACTTAGTCCCTGTCTCTAATTTAATACGGATTAGGCCACACAGTTTGTGTTTGCTGTGTTAACGTGCACGACGAATTTTCCCCCGCTGTTTGTTAACAAGTGAATTCATATTTCCAGGTAAGAACGAGTTGTCTTCGCTTATGCCTGCTTGCTAAGATTTGTGACGTCTTCTTCGAGCCATCTTGTAAATAGAACAGAAGTGAGGTAAGTATCTCTTTACATCAGTATTAGCTTTCCATTATCTTTTTATGTAGAACTTACTATCGATAAATCTGGGAGATATGATGTATAAAAGGTGATCAGTAAGTTACCGCTCGACGGCGGTAAGTCCAGAATCGGTATGCCAATCATGCAAAATCGCCGTGAGCATTGAGGCAGTCATCCCACCGACGCACCAGGTTGAAGATGCCCGTTTGCTACTAAACACCGTATCCTACTGCGTGAAGAAATTCGTAACTGCCTGCAGCAGTCCTCGATCGATAGGAATCGTCGACCTTTCAAGGCCTTTTCTAAGAGACCGAAGGTGTGATAATAGCATGGTGAGAAATCAGGGCCGGCCGCGGTGGTCTCGCGGTTCTAGGCGCGCAGTCCGGAACCGTGCGACTGCTACGGTCGCAGGTTCGAATCCCGCCTCGGGCATGGCTGTGTGTGATGTCCTTAGGTTAGTTAGGTTTAAGTAGTTCTAAGTTCTAGGGGACTGATGACCACAGCAGTTGAGTCCCATAGTGCTCAGAGCCATTTGAACCATTTGAGAAATCAGGACCATACGGCTAGTACACGGGTGTTTCTCACTTGAATTAGCGCGAAACTTCTGTGTTAATTTGCGATATGGGGACACCCGTTGTCATGAACTTGGATCACCATTACATAACTGTGGTTATCGACGGACATGCTTAAAACGCCAGCGCTAGCAGGCCACAGCGGGTTAGGTTGTGGAAAGGGGCCAAAATGAGGTTGCTTTCAATTGCACTCAACATACAAGATTTATTTGTTCACACACAATATTACACAAGAATGCAAAACACCCGAAGTTGTAATGGATCTCCTTTGATTAACTTTAAAGCGGCTGAAGGCCACACTCAAAATACAAGACGCAAGGCCTAAGTAAGAAATTGACATAAAAGGTTCTTCTGGAGGTGTTACCCAATAATACACTCCTGGAAATGGAAAAAAGAACACATTGACACCGGTGTGTCAGACCCACCATACTTGCTCCGGACACTGCGAGAGGGCTGTACAAGCAATGATCACACGCACGGCACAGCGGACACACCAGGAACCGCGGTGTTGGCCGTCGAATGGCGCTAGCTGCGCAGCATTTGTGCACCGCCGCCGTCAGTGTCAGCCAGTTTGCCGTGGCATACGGAGCTCCATCGCAGTCTTTAACACTGGTAGCATGCCGCGACAGCGTGGACGTGAACCGTATGTGCAGTTGACGGACTTTGAGCGAGGGCGTATAGTGGGCATGCGGGAGGCCGGGTGGACGTACCGCCGAATTGCTCAACACGTGGGGCGTGAGGTCTCCACAGTACATCGATGTTGTCGCCAGTGGTCGGCGGAAGGTGCACGTGCCCGTCGACCTGGGACCGGACCGCAGCGACGCACGGATGCACGCCAAGACCGTAGGATCCTACGCAGTGCCGTAGGGGACCGCACCGCCACTTCCCAGCAAATTAGGGACACTGTTGCTCCTGGGGTATCGGCGAGGACCATTCGCAACCGTCTCCATGAACCTGGGCTACGGTCCCGCACACCGTTAGGCCGTCTTCCGCTCACGCCCCAACATCGTGCAGCCCGCCTCCAGTGGTGTCGCGACAGGCGTGAATGGAGGGACGAATGGAGACGTGTCGTCTTCAGCGATGAGAGTCGCTTCTGCCTTGGTGCCAATGATGGTCGTATGCGTGTTTGGCGCCGTGCAGGTGAGCGCCACAATCAGGACTGCGTACGACCGAGGCACACAGGGCCAACACCCGGCATCATGGTGTGGTGAGCGATCTCCTACACTGGCCGTACACCACTGGTGATCGTCGAGGGGACACTGAATAGTGCACGGTACATCCAAACCGTCATCGAACCCATCGTTCTACCATTCCTAGACCGGCAAGGGAACTTGCTGTTCCAACAGGACAATGCACGTCCGCATGTATCCCGTGCCACCCAACGTGCTCTAGAAGGTGTAAGTCAACTACCCTGGCCAGCAAGATCTCCGGATCTGTCCCCCATTGAGCATGTTTGGGACTGGATGAAGCGTCGTCTCACGCGGTCTGCACGTCCAGCACGAACGCTGGTCCAACTGAGGCGCCAGGTGGAAATGGCATGGCAAGCCGTTCCACAGGACTACATCCAGCATCTCTACGATCGTCTCCATGGGAGAATAGCAGCCTGCATTGCTGCGAAAGGTGGATATACACTGTACTAGTGCCGACATTGTGCATGCTCTGTTGCCTGTGTCTATGTGCCTGTGGTTCTGTCAGTGTGATCATGTGATGTATCTGACCCCAGGAATGTGTCAATAAAGTTTCTCCTTCCTGGGACAATGAATTCACGGTGTTCTTATTTCAATTTCCAGGAGTGTATTTGCTAAATCTTCAATGTAAACAGGCTGAAGGCCTTAGCACTTTAGTTTTAATGGAACTCGGGTGGAGGCAGCATATTAAGCAATAAGAAGTGTTTTAAATTTTAATTTTAACGACAGACAGCCGATCGACCAATCAACCAAATCAATTCCGCTCGATGCAGCCAGCAAAACGGCAACAAGGTTTCAATACAACGACACACAGAAGCAAATGAAGAAATTTAAACAGTTGAGGCTGGATAGTAAGTTACGCGAGGACTCAACTTCCATGTCCAAGATCGGTGGGCGACGAACTTCGTAGCAGTCGCAGGCAGCACTTCACACTCCAACCGCGCGCCGCCAGTGGCTCCAACCCGACTCTACGCGACGGGGGCTTGCTTGCTGCTCCACGTCAACCGACCGACTGGACTGCTGGTCTGTCCGCGACTGCTGCTCTGTCGCGACTGTACTGCTGGTGCGTCTCCAACTCACTGACTTCCTTCGAACGGACGACGTCCCAGGGACACTGGCTCAGACCCAACCATGCAGAGGGAACACAACCAACATCTCTGCACAGGAAGGAACCGACCCAAATACACGTCGCCATTGGGTCGACTGACCGAACAACCAACCAACGGTCGTTCCCACTGGTACTGGCT
The DNA here is from genome assembly GCF_023898315.1 of Schistocerca nitens. NCBI lineage: Eukaryota > Metazoa > Arthropoda > Insecta > Orthoptera > Acrididae > Schistocerca > Schistocerca nitens. The sequence goes on along the minus strand of NC_064621.1, from coordinate 539,243,353 downwards.
GTGCGGACCTCGCTGGGGCTCCATCCCTTACTGCACTCCTGCTGCGTCCCGACTGCACTGCTGGTCCGACTCAAACCGAACTGCCAGACACACAACTACCCAGAAATACTATCGGTCGCTCCAGAGGTGGTACGACAGTGCACTTATTGATACGCGCTGCTGCTGCAGCTCACGGGCAAGTAAGGCAGGAAGTTAGTGACGCCAGTAAATGGAATAAGAAAACGAGGCGGCACTACCGTAATAGAAGGTGACAAACAATAAATGGCATAATGAGATTTTCACTCTGCAGCGGAGTGTGCGCTGATATGAAACTTCCTGGCAGATTAAAACTGTGTGCCCGACCGAGACTCGAACTCGGGACCTTTGCCTTTCGCGGGCAAGTGCTCTACCGTCTGAGCTACCGAAGCACGACTCACGCCCGGTCCTCACAGCTTTACTTCTGCCAGTATCTCGTCTCCTACCTTCCAAACTTTACAGAAGCTCTCCTGCGAACCTTGCAGAACTAGCACTCCTGAAAGAAAGGATACTGCGGAGACATGGCTTAGCCACAGCCTGGGGGATGTTTCCAGAATGAGATTCACAAAGACACGAACGCCACACCAATCCCTACATGTCGATACTTATACAATGAACACCCAAAGCAACTGGTACACGTGCCTAATATCGCGTAGGGCCCCCGCGAGCACAATTAAGTGCCGCAACGCGACGTGGCATGGACTCGGCTAACGTCTGAAGTAGTGCTGGAGAGAATTGACACCATTAATTCTGCAGGGTTGTCCATAAATCTGTGAGAGTACAAGGGGGTGGAGATCTCCTCGGAACAGCACGTTGCAAGGCATCCCAGATATGCTCAGTAATGTTCATTTCTTCGGAGTCTGGTGACTAGTGCAAGTGTTTAAACGCAGAAGAGTTTTCCTCGAGGCACTCTGTAGCAATTCTGAACGTTTGGGGTGTCGCACTGTCCTGCTGGAATTGCCCAAGTCCGTCGCAATGCACAATGGTCATGAATGGATGCAGGTGATCTGACAGGATGCTTATGCAAGTTTCACCTCTTGAGTTGCATCTAGAGATGTCAGGGGTCGCGTATCGCTCCAACTGTACATGCCCCACGCCATTATAGAACCACCATCACCTTGAACAGTCTCCTGCTGACATGCAAGGTCCATGGATTCATGAGATTGTCTCCATACACATACACATCCATCCACTCGATACAATTTGAAACGAGACTTGTCAGACGAGGCAACGTTTCCAGTCATCAACAGCCCAAGGTCGGTGATGACGGGTCCAGGCGAGGCGTAAAGCTTTGTGTCTTGCAGTCAGCAAGTGTGCACGAGTCGGCCTTCGGCTACGAAAGCCAATATCGATGACGTTTCGTTGAATGATTCGCATGAAATGAAGTTGCGGCATTATTTAAACGATTCATTTTAGTGTTGTAACCTGATAGTAACTAGGCAGGTCACCGCTGCGAACCACATAGTGTACAGAAAACAGGTCTGATGCTAAGTAGAGAGCTGAAAACGCAGTAGAGAACGAATGTTGTGTGTGCAACTGACGTGAGTTCAAATCAGTACCGATGAACTAAAAGCAAACTCGTCGTACGCAGCAACACACACTCCTACAGAAAATCTAAATCAACGCCCAGGTCTACGGTGGCAGGTTCGAATCCTGCCTCAGGCATAGATGTGTGTGATGTCCTTAGGTTAGTTAGGTTTAAGTAGTTCTAAGTCTAGGGGACTGATGACCTCAGAAGTCCCATAGTGCTTAGAGCCATTTGAACCATTTCAACGCCCAGGTCCAGATAGGAAAATAACAGCTATGTTCGAGAGTCGGCGAGCATGTGGCTTCAATAAATGAAACACTGCCGCCCATTGTGGCGGGTATTTATTTATTTACTTATTTACAGGCTAACAGTCATGCCCAAGTGACGAGTGAGTTGTGACCCCTGGATTCGCTGCGGCCAGAAGTAGAACTTGTTTACACACAAATAATTTCGCTGCCTCGCTCAGAGTCTGTCTCAATATCGATGGAGTGGCAGCATGTTAGATCCCCTCCCTCTTGTGTTCCCGGTGCGGAACGGCGTCCGGCGACGAAAGGGTAGGGGAGACAGACATCCCTGCCAAGGGATCCGCGACAATTTCTGGTATGGGCTTGGACTCAGAGACTTGTTGTTCCATTGGAGAAGGGACTTCCTGAACTGGGATCAGTGTTTTGACCACCAAAGCCCCCCCCCCCCCCACCTCCTACAGTTCATTATTGCGTATGGCGGTTGTTTGTGTCGTGATCATATAGTGCAGAGAAGGGTGGTAACCATGCCCAACTGTGGGTAGAGGCAAGTTGCTTCAGTAGATAGTTCAAATGGTTCAAATGGCTCTAAGCAGTATGGGACTGAACATCTGAGGTTATCAGTCCCCTACACTTAGAACTAATTAAACATAACTAACCTAAGGACATCACACACATCCATGCCCGAGGCAGGATTCGAACCTGCGACCGTAGCAGCAGCGCGGTTCCGGACTGCAGCGCCTAGAACCGCTCTGCCACAGCCGCCGGCCAGTAGGTAGTGTTTGGAAGTCTGTGTAACTGCAGTCTGCTTTAGGACAGCTGGGAGGCATAAACGGCATTGGTGATGGTCTAAGGTGGGATGTTTTAATGCCGTAACATTATTTACCTGACGTGGCTGGAGTTTAACGCGATGTTACTCGATGTGTTTTTGTTTGACATCTCGACTCTGAATCCACCACTTCGTGTAGCCATCAGTTAAAGCGCACACTAGATAGCCCGTAGAGTTACTCGACTGTGGCTGTGAGATCTGGGCCCACTGGGTTGGAGGCAGGAGACTGAAACGTTGGAGACCTGTGCAGCATCCGGCTGAAACAAGGTCGTGTAAGGTGCTGGATTTAGGTAAAGTGAGACTGCGTCTCAGATCTTTCTCTAAAGTGACCGACATAATTTTGTTCATTCAGGCCAAGAGTGTTCTGACCAAACCGCTATTTTTCAGAGTTCACTGCAAGAAGAAAAGGAGCAGTGGCCCGATACGTTTTGTCGATACTTTGACAAAAGGAATGGAACTCGTCCGTTGTGAACTGTGGGTCACTGGCAACTACAACGATGCCTGGCACTTCCTCAGTGGCGCAGATCATCGCTAGCGCCCAGATTTTAGCTGTCTTATGTAGATGCTCTGGTCAGGCGGCGCACACACAGAGTGCCACATTGACGAGCGCTAGGTCCTGATCTGGTAGTCTAGCCACATTCCGCGCTATCACAGCGGATTTATCAAACGTTTTCGTGTTGTTTTCATTGAGCTGGAAACAAAGTGCGTCTCTTATCTCAAACTCGTGATCAGGACCCTATAATCACCCCTCGCACTTAACTATATATTTCGATAAAGTTTTTATAAAGATTTTTGACCGTGTTGCCAATAGCTGTACATGATGCATTACGAAATAATATGTGCGAGATACATTTGCATATTTACGAATGTCGAACTAGAGCACGAGACAGTTTGTATCAGCCACTCACCCTTCGATGGTACATAGGCTGCAACCGTTCACTTTCCACACACCACAACAAATCATATCTCGAAATATTAACTGCATAGGTCGCGAGACGAGTTCCAGATTACAGTATGTGATCAAAGGGTATCCGGACACCTGGTTGAAAATGTCTTACAAGTTCGTGGCGCCCTCCATCGGTAATGCTGGAATTCAATACGGCGTTCACCCACCCTCAGCCTTGACAACTTCCACTCTCGCAGACATGCGTTCAATTAGGTACTGGAAGGTTTTTTGGGGAATGGTAGCCCATTCTTCACGCTGCACTGAGGAGTGGTATCGATGTCGGTCGGTGAGGCCTAGCACGAAGTCGGCATTCCAAGACATCCCTAAGGTGTTCTATAGGATTCAGGTCCTCTGTGCAGGCCAGTCCATTACAGGGATGTTATTGTCGTGTAGCCACTGCGCCACAGGGCGTGCATTATGAATAGGTACTCGATCGTGTTGAAAGATGCAATCGCCATCCCCGAATTGGTCTTCAATAATGGGAAGCAAGAATGTGCTTAAAACATCAATGTAGGCCTGCGCTGTGATAGTGCCACAGTGCCACGCAAAACAGCAAGGGCTGCAAGCCCTCTCCATGAAAAACACGACCACACCATAACACCACCGTCTCCGAATTTTACTGTTGGCACTACACACGCTGGCAGATGACGTTCACCGGGCATTCGCCATACCCACACCCTGCCATCGGATCGCCACATTGTGTACCGTCATTCGTCACTCCACGCGACGTTTTTGCACTGTCCAATCGTCCAATGTTTACGCTCCTTACACCAAACGAGGCGTCGTTTGCCATATACCGACGTGATGTGTGGCTTATGAGCAGCCGCTCGACTATGAAATACAAGTTTTCTCACTTCCCACCTAACTGTCATAGTACGTGCAGTGAATCCTGATACAGTTTGTAATGCCTGTGTGATTGTCTGGATAGATGTCTGCGTATTACACATTGCGACCCTCTTCAACTGTCGGCGGTCTCTGTCAGTCAACAGACGAGGTCGGCCTGTACGCTTTTGTGCAGTACGTGTCACTTCAGGTTTCCACTTCACAATCACAATGGAAACAGTGGATATAGGGATGTTTAGGAGTGTGGAAATCTCATGTATAGACGTATGGGTTGGGGTTGGGTTGTATGGGGAAGGAGACCAGACAGTGAGGTCATCGGTCTCATCGGATTAGGGAAGGATGTCGGCCGTGCCCTTTCAAAGGAACCATCCCGGCATTTGCCTGGAGCGATTTAGGGAGATCACGGAAAACCTAAATCAGGATGGCCGGACGCGGGATTGAACCGTCGTCCTCCCGAATGCGAGTCCAGTGTCTAACCACTGCGCCACCTCGCTCGGTATATATAGACGTATGACAAAGGTGACACCCAATCACCTAACCACGTTCAAAGTCCGTGAGTTCCGCATAGCGCCCCATGCTGCTCTCTCACGATGTCTAATGACTACAGAGGTCGCTGATATGGAGTACCTGGCAGTAGGTGGCAGCACAATACACCTAATATGAGAAACGTATGTTTCTGGGGGGTGTCCGGATACTCTCGATCAAATAGTCTATGTGCCACAGACTTGAAAATGAAAATAGCTAGTTGAACTTTACATTTGATTAATGTTAAAATTACGTGTGCGGCGAGATCTGATTATTGGTTGTTCATTATTGTACGAGAAAGTTCAGGGTATTTTTACGCCCATGCACTGCAATGAAGTTCACAAATAATGACGTCGAGCTGTCGATAAATACATGTATACACAAAGAACACTGTTCATTTTGGTAATGTTACTTCATTTTTGCAATTATACAGTAACAAATATTTTGATAAGAACTGAGTGACCAAACAACATTGTAAAATACTTTATCTGATTCTTCAGAAAATTCAAACCACATTGCAGTTCAGTATTAGCAGAATCGTTACCACTTCCTGAATAACACGATTTATATTACGACAGGGCACTATGTAGCTGCTTACACGGGCCCCGACAAACGCTGACTGCCTCGTGTCCGCTCTGGCGACGATGCCAGCTCCGGCGACAATGCCTGAAATCAGATTACAAGTGCCGGCACGCTACTTAAATGTTCAAATAATTTTGCTTAGGCTAGGACGACAGTACTTTCAAAACCCTTTAGTAGATTCTGCAGTGTTGTGTGTTGAGCCAGCAGCGCGCCTCATAACGACAGCTGCTCAGAAACGTCGCCCGGAACTGTAATCCCTGCACCATCTTATCCGACAAGTTTTCTAGGTTGCTAGGAGTGGAGGGGGGGGGGGTGTATGGAGGGGGTCTGAGGGCAATGAGCAAAATAAGCGGCTTATGGTCCGTATAAGAAAACATGGAATTCTTGATACCGCAAATAATTTAGCTATGCGCACGTTGTTAATCTATGTCACTCCTTGTACTTTAGACGCTTGTGCGGTCGACTGTTGCGAACACTCTTCCGCAAGTATTGACGCCGGTATTACGCTATCATATTTATTTGTCAAAGTTGGTAAAATATTTATGTCAAAGAAATTTGATAGTGTAATAGGGAACTTTGTCATTCTCGCATTTTGTCAAAGAAATATGGTCAAATCTAGGGCCTCCCCGAAGATTTGTTCATAAAAGTCGTTCGTCTTCTGTTCACTGCAGTGTGAAATGTAGCTGCTTGTAATGCTGGCTTCGCTACAGCTATTTGACGTCTGTAGTGTGTTTGTAAACGTGACTTCGAAGTTTAGGTGGTGTGTTCATTCCACTCTTTTCAATAACCATGCTTTGACTCGGGGTGAGGAAGGTTCCCGATGCACACTATTAATCGTGTGCTAATGGGCAGGTGGGATATGCTGCAGGCGGCTTCATATGCACAATCGCAGCTACAGCCATTCACCTCTATATCTACAAACATAGAGGCAGTTTTTCAGGAAGCCGGAGTAGAGGAGAAGGAACCACTCTAAAATAGAAAAAATTCTTAGCTCTCCATTCTACTATTTTTGAACTCTGGACGCTACAAGTAAAAATAGTGCACCATCTGTTTCGTAATTTTTATTGTTTGTAGTTGTCAGAACACTAATTCTATTAATTAAATTACTAAAAAATAAAAATAGTTTTTATTGCTAATATAGGGTGTGCTGAACATATATTTATCTTCAGATATTCGTCCTTCATTGCTTTATAAATCGCTTTCCAAGTTTCTTGAATTGTTTTGGTTAATGTGCTCTGTGCAAATGGATTGCTGTATTGTAAGCTAGAATAACTCACTCCTGTAGCAAGAAATGGTAGTGGTATGGTGAGTCTGTCTTGTGAATTCCGACATAACGACAGCTGCTCAGAAACGTCGCCCGGAACTGTAATCCCTGCGCCATCTTATCCGACAAGTTTTCTAGGTTGCTGGGAGTGGAGGGGGGGGTGTATGGAGGGGGCTGAGGGCAATGAGCAAAATAAGCGGCTTATGGTCCGTATAAGAGAATTCCGATTTTTAATTGGAGGAGTCACTTTATTGAGCAAATAATGAAATGCAGTCTCATCCATTCGTAAGTAATTTATATAAGACTTGACGTTCTCCACTTGCAGCTCTTGTAAAAAAGTTTGCTGAATGTTTCTAACATCTCGACGTGAAGCCCACGGCTTCACCCAAGTATGTTTCCTTTTTTCCCGCCGCTTCTCTTTCAAATGCACACACAATGCAGTTGTGGTACAAGCAACTGCAGCGCTTAGTAACAAGTTGTTGTTTTCCGCCATCTTCAACTTCAACGAAAAATATGATGGCAGTGTAATACCCCTCTTTAGCGCCATATCAAAGATCTTTGTCAAAGAATTTTGACGAGTATTTGATCATATTTCTTTGACAAAGAAATATGATAGCGCAATACCAGCCTAAATGGTTGCTTGGTTATATGTGGTCAGACACATGCACCTTTAGATTCAAGGATGTTGTTGTACAAGGAGCAGACTACTGAAATTTGACTTCGTGGGGATGCCACCACGGGTAGCGAAATAATAAGACTTTTTCGTCAATAGTTGAGCCCCGGCGAGAAGATTGGCTTCGGTGTTTGGAGTTAACTGTGAACAAGTGTCTAGCGCACACGCATTCGAATTGTGTCCCTGTGTTACAATAAATTACGTCATAACAGAATCCTGTATTCTAAGTTTCACTGCAAGCGTTTTCCTCAGAAAAGACCGCAACGAACACCAGAAGCTACTACAACTTAATCACTGTATTCTGCATGATTGTCTTCATACGACAATGGAGCCGCCACACGATTGTCGCTTGTGCGAGAAGTGACTCATGATGCTTTTTAGGATGTTTTTCGCCACACAGATTAACCTACAATATATGTGAAACACACAAGAGCCGTTCTTCCGTATCATTCTCATGACTGCAACAGTGGACCATGTGCGCTTGAACAATTCGCAACATTTGATCTCCTCATTGGCTTTGGTAATGAGTTTCATCTGTCTTCCCAACAAAAAGACAATTTTACTGGTCCATCTCATCAGTGCCCGATCCAACTGAATCCATTCGTAACCTAACGTGGTACCCAGTCGGCTGAGCTCTACGAGGAGAGGTTTGCGATCTACATCACGTATGGTTAAGGGACCTCGATCTGTTGTCGCCCTCCGGCCACATTGTAACACGCCCGGGGGTACAAATGGGTGGGATCCTTTTACACTGGTTGTCGTATCGTGATCCGTTCCTTGACCGTGCGCCCTGTCCACACCACGTACCTGGTAATCCCGCGGCGGTCGTACTGTTCTGCTCCACACTGCTGCTGGCTTGCCTGAAATTATCTATAGAAATATGCAAGCGGGTTTAGGGGAGCCACTCAACGTTAAAACACAACACTGTCCTATGTCTGGTATGAACATCTACACTCCTGGAAATTGAAATAAGAACACCGTGAATTCATTGTCCCAGGAAGGGGAAACTTTATTGACACATTCCTGGGGTCAGATACATCACATGATCACACTGACAGAACCACAGGCACATAGACACAGGCAACAGAGCATGCACAATGTCGGCACTAGTACAGTGTATATCCACCTTTCGCAGCAATGCAGGCTGCTATTCTCCCATGGAGACGATCGTAGAGATGCTGGATGTAGTCCTGTGGAACGGCTTGCCATGCCATTTCCACCTGGCGCCTCAGTTGGACCAGCGTTCGTGCTGGACGTGCAGACCGCGTGAGACGACGCTTCATCCAGTCCCAAACATGCTCAATGGGGGACAGATCCGGAGATCTTGCTGGCCAGGGTAGTTGACGTACACCTTCTAGAGCACGTTGGGTGGCACGGGATACATGCGGACGTGCATTGTCCTGTTGGAACAGCAAGTTCCCTTGCCGGTCTAGGAATGGTAGAACGATGGGTTCGATGATGGTTTGGATGTACCGTGCACTATTCAGTGTCCCCTCGACGATCACCAGTGGTGTACAGCCAGTGTAGGAGATCGCTCCCCACACCATGATGCCGGGTGTTGGCCCTGTGTGCCTCGGCAGTATGCAGTCCTGATTGTGGCGCTCACCTGCACGGCGCCAAACACGCATACGACCATCATTGGCACCAAGGCAGAAGCGACTCTCATCGCTGAAGACGACACGTCTCCATTCGTCCCTCCATTCACGCCTGTCGCGACACCACTGGAGGCGGGCTGCACGATGTTGGGGCGTGAGCGGAAGACGGCCTAACGGTGTGCGGGACTGTAGCCCAGCTTCATGGAGACGGTTGCGAATGGTCCTCGCCGATACCCCAGGAGCAACAGTGTCCCTAATTTGCTGGGAAGTGGCGGTGCGGTCCCCTACGGCACTGCGTAGGATCCTACGGTCTTGGCGTGCATCCGTGCGTCGCTGCGGTCCGGTCCCAGGTTGAGCAATTCGGCGGTACGTCCACCCGGCCTCCCGCATGCCCACTATACGCCCTCGCTCAAAGTCCGTCAACTGCACATACGGTTCACGTCCACGCTGTCGCGGCATGCTACCAGTGTTAAAGACTGCGATGGAGCTCCGTATGCCACGGCAAACTGGCTGACACTGACGGCGGCGGTGCACAAATGCTGCGCAGCTAGCGCCATTCGACGGCCAACACCGCGGTTCCTGGTGTGTCCGCTGTGCCGTGCGTGTGATCATTGCTTGTACAGCCCTCTCGCAGTGTCCGGAGCAAGTATGGTGGGTCTGACACACCGGTGTCAATGTGTTCTTTTTTCCATTTCCAGGAGTGTATATTCTGAGACGATATGGAAACCACAGGTTGCACTGTTCACACTCTAAATCGTAGATTTTTATCCCAATTAACAATCTTGATGATTAACAGTCCAAAATATCATTCGGACGAGCGTACGCGTAACCGACACGACGCAGGTGATTGTTGATGATGCGGAAGCCGAATGATCACACGGAAGTTCTCACGCTCGTCACGCATTAACAGATATTTGGTACCAGTCCTCCTTGACACTAGTAATGATATTTTAACACTGTTCGTAAAGTTAATTTTTTTTGTTCTCAGTTCTCAGTTGTACGAGCGTGCGCGCAACCGTCGCGGCGCGGCTGATAGTTGATAATGCGGAAACGATGATCGAACGCACGTCCTCACGCTCGCTACAAATCACTGGCACTTGACTGCACTCTTTTACGGTAACTAATTTTTACTGATTCACATTGGTTCATTCTGGGAGACCGAAAACGGCGCGGATGATTGATACAGTACGGTACGACACGCAACGAGAGGATACACAAATCTGTTATCAGCAGCACTGCTCATTTTTAAATTACTTCTTACAGCACTTTCCTCTGAACCATTTCCATATTTCATCACTTTACTATAATAGCCCTTGTAGCAACACTTCAATTTCTATACTAGCAATGCCTCTCACATGCGGAGCTACGCACTACAGAACATAACAGTTCCGTGTCCCGCGCTCGACTCCTACAGACGCGGCTGCCCGCAAAGATACTCCACAACTAAGCCAACGATATGACAATACGCTTACAACATGTACTGATGTGTCGGCAGAAGTGCCAACACCGTGTTGTTTGAGGAAGCAGAAATGCACGCTATAAGCTCACGCAGGATGGCGTGAGGTCTGAAACAGGTTACTTAATGAATGCTATAAAGAAAAGTACGTAGCTGCTGGAATACTTAACTTTAATCAACAATTGGTGAACACTGGTCTTGTTACTGTACATGCTTCATTAGATACATAGCAAAGGATAAATGGCGCCTTGCTAGGTCGTAGCAATTGACTTAGCTGAAGGCTATGCTAACTATCGTCTCGGCAAATGAGAGCGTAATTCTCAGTGAACCTTTCCTAGCAACGTCGGCTGTACAATTGGGGCGAGCGCTAGGAAGTCTCTCTAGACCTGCCGTGTGGCGGCGCTCGGTCTGCAATTACTGACAGTGGCGACACGCGGGTCCGACGTATACTAATGGACCGCGGCCGATTTAAAAGCTACCACCTAGCAAGTGTGGTGTCTGGCGGTGACACCACATGTACCACTGCCTCTGCGACAAAGTTTCTGAGGAGCATACGTGTAGCTGAACTTTCACGCTAAAATGCCGCCTTTCCAATTGGAACAGCGAGCAACACGGTTTTATAATAATCGAACATCCTACACAGCCACGGCGCCTTCCAAGTCAGTCGCTCTATTATTAGAGAGCACGCCTACGTGATCAATGATGTCATCCAGACTCCTCCAAGTGAATGTAAATTCGACGCCGCCAAAGCAGCATACCTTCACTGGATCGTCAAGGCTCCAAAGCAACAGTTACGCTACGTAGCTTACAATGAACGATTGGACAATAGGACGCCAGACCAGCTATGAAGGTGCCTCCGTATAATAAACAAACACACTACGGACATTATGGCTCGTCGAGCTACTGCAGCAGATACAAATGGCGATGATTTCGCACGGAAGTGAAACGTTGGAGTGCAAATAAATTCTTCCTGACAGACTTTTGTTATTTGCCAATAGCAGCAATACTCAAACGTCCTGGACAACAATTCCTGAAGCACGGCACCAGCTGCAACCGTGGCTGTTCCCTACACCCATGAGCGTGAAGTCACCAGTACCCGCGGCGAGGGCGGTGGCACCGAGCCATCCACTGCCGTCAACACATGAGGGCAGGCGGGATGCCGCGATCTCACGTCTGCTGGTTCCACATTCACTTCGGCGACAAAGCGCGTAACTGTTCTATGTCGTGCGGTCGCCCAAACTCAAAATGCAGTCTGCAATAGGCTCTCCGGATCGCCGCAACAATCTACTCTTAAAAAGCTTGGGCCAAATCAATTTTGCCCAAGACAGTGACAGTGGCCGACTCGTTGTTCAAAATGTGTGTGAAATCATATGGGACTTAACTGCTAAGGTCATCATTTCCTAAGCTTACACACTACTTAACCTAAATTATCCTAAGGACTAACACACCCATGCCCGAGGGAGGACTCGAACCTCCGCCAGGACCAGCCGCACAGTCCATGACTGCAGCGCCTGAGACTTCTCGGCTAATCCTGCGCAGCCGACTCGTTGTACTGAACCACTTAACTATTAGGGTTGGAACTTCAATAGTGGCAATACTGTTGTGGACACACTATGCCATGGAATCTACTATTGTCACTGATAGCACACGTTTTTGACATACCTATCTTACCTCCAAGCAAATGGACTCGCCCGTCCCACGTCACCAGCGTGCACACAGTCGAGGGAAACACAGTCACTCGTGAGCGAGCGGTTTAACGTAGCGGTGTCACTACGTTTTCGAAACAGGAACAACGGAGTTGGCTCAAGTTGAATGTGCCAGAGGTCGTACAGCACGACAAAGTCATCAAGGTCTTCAAGAGGTGTGCGGGGAATCGGTATTGCCATACAGAACTGTGGCACGTTGGGTAAAAGCCTTCAACGAAGGTCTGTAAACTGTGGCAGACATGCATCGGGCAGGTCGTCCTACGTCTCTGAAGAAGAAGTGCATGCTGTTGCCGTGTTAGTGGACAGTGATCGACGCCATACGATTCGTGAGGTCGCCCACGAAACCGGATTAGCGCATACGACGGTGCTTCGCATCTTGAAGGAACGCCTGGGCATGCGACAAATTGCATCACGATGGGTTCCGCACGAATTGACGGAAATGCAGAAGTGGATGCATTATGACGCTGCTCAGACGCACTTGGAGCGCGAAGGAGACGCTTTCTTGCGGCTTATCGTAACACTGGAGCCAAAACTGAAACACCATTCCAACGAATAGCGTCATTATGGGTCGCCGCGAAAGTCGAGTGTGCGTCGGAGCCCCAGTATGGTGAAACTTATGGTGATTCTCGTCTACGACTGTGATGATGTTATCCTAACGCATTACGTTCCTCCACGGCAGACGGTCACTGCACAGTATTATTGTTCGTTTTTGGAGCACCACCTGCGACCAGCTTTGCGAAAGAAGCGGCGACAGTTTCTGCACAACCCACCCATCACTTTTCACGACAATGCGCAGGCGCATACAGCGCAAGCTGTGGGTGCTCTGTTCGGTCGATGGGACTGGGAAGTACTGTACCATCCACCATACTCCCCGGTCTTAAGTCCTTGTGACTTTGATTTGATTCCGAAGATGAAGGAACCACTTCGTGGCATTCGCTTCAGAACTGTTCCAGAGATTCGACAGGCAGTAGACCGCTCCATTCTCACCATCAACAGATCAGGCTCTGCTAACGGTATGCTACGCCTTCCACATCGCTGGCAGCGGGTTCTGTACAGCGCTGGTGACTACTTTGAAGGACAGTAACAGGTGCATATATGTAACTCTTTTGTATCGGTTGTGAATAAATAGTTGCCACTATTAAAGTTCCAACCCTCGTAACAATACTTTCTGATCGACATCAGCTCGGAAACAAGCACTGTCGGCAGCAAGAACCTGCTAACATAACTTCCTACATCGACCGTTCAACTAGAGCCACAAACGACTCTCGATTCGAACTCGGCCGGCCGCTGTGGCCGAGCGGTTCTAGGTGCTTCAGTCTGGAACCGCGCTGCTGCTGCGGTTGCAGGTTCGAATCCTGCCTCGAGGATGGATGTGTGTGATGTCCTTAGGTTAGTTAGGTTTAAGTAGTTCTAAGTCTAGGGGACTGATGACCTCCGATGTAAAGTCCCATAGTGCTCAGAGGCATTTGAACCACTCGAACTTGACGGTACTGTCAGGCATACCATAGACGTTGGTCTCAGCGAAAAATTTTCATGGCAGTTTTTGATCACAGATATTCACGAACTAATCTTAGCCGCGCATTTATTCCGTTACTTTCTCCTCTCCCCAAATTAGACGTGGGGAATCGTACAGTAAAGGAATAGTGGAGAAACAGTACATGGCGTCACTGGTAATCTGCTACTTTATGCACAAACAGCTTCAGAGGACACCAATCCGCAAGCTCCTTCTACGTGCTCCATACACCAGAAGTGGGTACAACTCCTCAACAACTATCAGATATTGGAATCAGGCCGCGTGAAGTGGCCGCGCGGTTTGAGGCGCCATGTGACGGACTGCGCTGCCCTACCCGCCGGAGGTTCGAGCCCTCCCTCGGGCACTCGGGCATGGGTGTGTGTGTTGTTCTTAGCATAAGTTAGTTTAAGTAGTGTGTAAGACAAGGGACCGATGACCCCAGCAGTTTGGTCCCTTAGAATTTCACACACATTTGAACATTTTAGAATCAGAGATGCAGGGGGACTCGGCCGACTTCCTTCCCCATGCTTCCCCAATCCGATAGGAGGGATGACCTCGCTGTTTGGTCCCTACCCAAAATCAATCAACTATCCAAACAAGACAGTGATCATAACACCATTCAGACCCTATGAAGTTTTGTTTACGCCTTATGGTTTGAAAAGTGCAGCTCAAGTGTGGCAACACTTCATTGTCAATGTCATCTTCAAATTTCTCTTCTGTTATGTATAACTAGACGGTATTTTGGCCTTATATCTTCTCCGCATGAACATGAGTAGTATATTACCCTCACTTCTGAGACTCTTGAACATTTTGGTGTGATAACAAACAATGACGAGTGTCAGCTAAGGTAACTGGAAGTAATGTTTCTGGGACACACTGTTAGTTCGTAAAGAGATTTGCTCTACGATTCAGTGCACAGAACTAATCTGTCAGTTTATACCTAGGAATTGTCACGAACTTGCACTGGGCTGTGCCAGAAAAATTTCTTATAGGAGCAGGTATATAAGCGTTATCCGGCGACCTTATTGAGGTAAGAATTTTCAATTTATTCAGAATGAATTTTCAGGGCCATGACGTAGCACTACTGACGTCCAAAATTTACCAGTATAATTTCACAGTCAGTTAATTATTCAAAGGTTATGTAAGTGAGCCACAATTTTATTGAAAGATTAGTCACGTTATTATTGTGAGGTTACGAAATTTACTGTTGGGGGGTTACACTTTTTGTTGGGAGGTTACAAGTCTCTTCATAATTTTTAACTGACCAAATAATTAAAACCCTTGACTTGTTCTAATACGTTATCCATGATCACAATTTTCGCACAAACAGCATACTTACCTTTGAAGGCCATTGTTTTTCTCTTACTTACGGGAATTTTAAAATTATAATACCGAATAACTTTCGTAGCGTATCTTCTGCTTTTTACAGCAAGTCTTCAGATTTACTTAAGAGAAACTGATCATCAGCAAATCACATTGTCTTAATCATAGAATTTGATGCAATACAAATGTTCTGTTAATTGTATACATCCACTCTCTAACCAAATACTCTACATAAGTTGTAAACAGTATAGCAGACAAGGCACGAACCTGCCTTAAACTAAATTCTACTATACTTTCCGTTTCCGACATGCAGGTTGACTGTTGTGTCTTTACACACTGTGTGATCAAAAGTATCCGGACACACCACAAAAACATACATTTTTTCATATTTAGTGCATTGTGCTGCCATCTACTGGCAGGTACTCCATATCAGTGATATCAGTACTCATTAGACGTCGAGAGAGAGCAGAAGGTGGCACTCTGTGGAAGTCGCGGACATCGAACGTGGCCAGGTGATTGGGTGTCACTTGTGTCATACGTCTGTACATGAGATTTCCACACTCCTAAACATCCCTTCGTCCACTCTTTCCGATGTGATAGTGAAGTGGAAACGTGAAGGGGCACGTACAGCACAAAAGCATACAGGCCAACCTCGTCTGTTGACTGAGAGAAACCGCCGACAGTTGAAGATGATTATAATGTGTAACACGCAGACATTTATCCAGATGTTACTTCTGAAATTTTCCCGGCGTATTTCTTCTTCTAATAATTTCCGGGTATGCAACCGGATCCCGTCGACATTCTGCCACGATATTTCGGCCCAGAGACGTCCGGCCATCATCAGGTGAGTACACAACTACTGAAGAGCCCAGGTGCAGTCGCGGTATTTATGCCGAGTCTCGCGCATGCGAAATGTACTGGCATCCTACAGCGCATGCGTCAGGTGTTGACATGCGCAGCATAGCCGAGTTGTACGTGCTGCCCTCGATGGTGAAAATAAAGGTTCATCTAGTCATTGAGTATCGAATGACACTGTCGATTCCACTGTGATTGTATAATTTTAATAACAGGATTCCAATTTTTATCCAGCTGAAAGCCGTTGTCACGATTTATAAGATTATTGGCAAGACGTATTTCCACTGATTCCTTGATTACGGAATCCCAAAAACCGGAAACCGGGGCTAAAATTTTTGTTCCATTGTATTCCATGGAATGTCCCAGTGAAATACAGTGCTCTGCTACTGCCGATTTTGACGGTTGCCGCAGACGGGTGTATCTTTCGCGTTCTATACATCGTTCATGGACAGTTCTTGTCGTCTGGCCAATATATGCAGAGCCACATTCACAGGGAATTTTGTAGACGCCTGCTTTCTTCAGTTGTAAATCGTCTTTAACGGATCCAACCAGGGCTCGGTTCTTTGCTGGTGGACGGAAGATAACCTTTATTTTATTTTTCTTCAGTAATCGGCCGGGAATGTGTCGTCGAAAATAGGCCGATTACTGAAGAAAAATAAAATAAAGGTTATCTTCCGTCCACCAGCAAAGAACCGAGCCCTGGTTGGATCCGTTAAAGACGATTTACAACTGAAGAAAGCAGGCGTCTACAAAATTCCCTGTGAATGTGGCTCTGCATATATTGGCCAGACGACAAGAACTGTCCATGAACGATGTATAGAACGCGAAAGATACACCCGTCTGCGGCAACCGTCAAAATCGGCAGTAGCAGAGCACTGTATTTCACTGGGACATTCCATGGAATACAATGGAACAAAAATTTTAGCCCCGGTTTCCGGTTTTTGGGATTCCGTAATCAAGGAATCAGTGGAAATACGTCTTGCCAATAATCTTATAAATCGTGACAACGGCTTTCAGCTGGATAAAAATTGGAATCCTGTTATTAAAATTATACAATCACAGTGGAATCGACAGTGTCATTCGATACTCAATGACTAGATGAACCTTTATTTTCACCATCGAGGGCAGCACGTACAACTCGGCTATGCTGCGCATGTCAACACCTGACGCATGCGCTGTAGGATGCCAGTACATTTCGCATGCGCGAGACTCGGCATAAATACCGCGACTGCACCTGGGCTCTTCAGTAGTTGTGTACTCACCTGATGATGGCCGGACGTCTCTGGGCCGAAATATCGTGGCAGAATGTCGACGGGATCCGGCTGCATACCCGGAAATTATTTATCCAGATCATCACACAGGAATTCCAAACAGCATCAGGATCCACTGCAAGTACTACGGCAGTTAGTGGCAATTGTCCGCATCTCCTAACAGCTAGTGGTCAATTCTTATATTACCTAGAAGTGTCTCTGTACTACTGATTAGACAGTGTGCCTGGAGAAGACAAGTAAGATCTGCCCCATACTCTTTTCATATACTTCAAGAGAACTTAAAATCAGACGGCTGCAGAGATAAAATTTCTCAGCTAAGCGCCCACTCGACATTAAATAATATATTACGATAAAAATTAGCCGGCCGCGGTGGCCGTGCGGTTCTGGCGCTGCAGTCCGGAACCGCGGGACTGCTACGGTCGCAGGTTCGAATCCTGCCTCGGGCATGGGTGTGTGTGATGTCCTTAGGTTAGTTAGGTTTAAGTAGTTCTAAGTTCTAGGGGACTTATGACCTAAGATGTTGAGTCCCATAGTGCTCAGAGCCATTTGAACCATTTTTGATAAAAATTAAGTCGAAAACGTTACGTAAAACCACAAAGCTGAACGGATGGCCCACCCAGGGGAGAAATGATACACTACACTTGTCAAAGTACAAATTTTCGCGTAAAGAGATGTGATGAAGAATGTAACATAGGACACACAGAGCAGTGCTGCGGAAATTAATATAGTTCTCTTTTGACGTAGTTAAGCTGAAAAATTTTGTACGAGCTTAATAAAGTTCGCAGTTTCTCTTAGTATAGCTAGCGATGTGTTCACCAGATTCGTCTGATGTCCAACATAAAGGTAGCATGGAGCGTAACGTCTGCTACAAACAGTAATGGCTATATCCAGGTAGCATGTTTGCACTTTGCAACAGTCTGGTCGCTGGAATAATATCGTTACAACAATAATAGCCGTTCAACACCATGAAAAATCAATTAACAATCATTTACTAAAATAATATGGGCACAAAAATACTTAACTGAAGTTTGATAAGGAGTTGTGGCACAGAAGTAAAAGTTCCGCACACAGGTCTAACTTACCTCATTGAACGCCGGTCCCCGGCACGAATCCGCCCGGCTGATTTGCGTCGAGATCCGATGAGCCGGCCAGTCTGTGGATGGTTTTTAGGCGGTTTTCCATCTGCCTCGGCTAATGCGGGCTGGTTCCCCTTATTCCGTCTCAGCGACACTATGTCGGCGATTGCTGCGCAAACAAGTTCTCCACGTACGTGTACACCGCCATTATTCTACCACGCAAACAAGAGTTACACTCGTCTGGTGTGAGACGTTCCCTGGGGTGTCCACCGAGGCCCGAACCGCACAATAACCCAGGGTTCGGTGTGGGGCGGCGGAGGGGTGAAGTGGACTGCGGTAGTCGTCGTGGGGTTGCGGACCACTGCGGCTGCGGCGGGGACGGAGCCTCTTCGTCGTTTCTAGGTCCCCGGTTAACATAACATAACACACTTCATTGATCGATGACTAACTAACTAATTTAATGGTACTTCAGTCTGGACTAATGTCGGTGACAGTTACTAAGGACTGGCACAGATAATGATAAACTCTTCGACAATCAGCGCTGATTGCGGCAGCGTGACGGTACTTGATGATACCGATTGTGACTCAGTGACAACGGCAATTGGCGGTAACTGGCCGAGTGAAGCTGCCCGGCCGAAAGAACAGTGGTCAGCGGAAGAACGTTCATCTGCGAACTATTTGCGGATGGAGGAATAGTCCCTGGTATCAGCACACTCTGTTATGTCAGGCCTACGTATCGACGGATGGATCAGACTTTTTGTAATTCGTGTGGCGGAAGCATGATAAGGCTCCCGTTATATGCGCCATATGTGTGGCGACTGATCGGATGTGGCGTCACGTTGGAGACAGCATGGCGTGTGGCGCCGTCTCTGCGTTTCGCTCTATACCGCACCAGGTGGTGGACGCAGCAGTCAGAAACCGCTTAATTAACAAACACTCTTTGGAGCAGATAAATCGCTATAGACAGCCGGTCGTGTCGAAAAATAAAATCTATTCTCAGTGCCGTTTGGTGGCACATGTTGCGTCTCCAGCTGTAATCGGGATAACAGGATTAGAGTCGATTGTGCAGTCTTTCAACTTGCTCCAAAGGGTCATCTAACAAGTGGAGGTTCCCAGTGTGCGATCGACTTTTTAAAGCTATCTACATGGTGATATAGGCTAAGATCCCAGGTACCACACACAGCAGCAATTCACCCTGGTGGGTTCTCGTTTGCGAATAATTGAAAAAATTCGGAGTTTTGTGTGATACTTAATGGTGTTAAAAAAGTTGATTGTATAGGCTCGCTGCGTGTTACAATTTTAGGGTAACAGCTTCTCATGCAGGAGGTTGTGGGTTCGAATCTCGCCAGGTGCAGAAAGCTTTGTTATTATTTTTAGATCTTTATCGAAATTACTTCGATCATAATTTTTATTCAATTAATGGATTAAATGTAATGTTTAATTTCTATTTCTTTGTCACATCATTTTAATCCCCGTATGAACTTTTTTATCTGTTTCATTTCTTTTTAATGTCATTGTTTTTCCAATCGCAATTTTTGTGAATATGAGTTAGTTATATTTATCTATTACAATATTCAAATATTTGGAAATTCCGATCAGTTAAAAAAACAAAAGACGAATAACCTATTTATATTTATGCAGCGGTGTGAAAAATGTATTTTTGATACGAGATGTGCAATTTTTTTGCACTTAAGCGTCATACAATCATCTGAAGCATATTTAAAACATAACCTAAATACCTATTGTATTATGGACGAAATAACGCAGATGAAAATTTAAATGAACGATAGGTTTGTAAGTAAAACGAAATACAAGCAAAATGGGAAACAGCTATTATGAACGCCATAATGTGGACGAAAAAACAGGGTGAGAAAACAAAGGAAATTAAATCGAAATAACACATAAAATTCATTAAAAACACACGAGCAAAGATGAAATGAAATGATCGTATGGCATTTACTGGCCGGGATATTCCCTTCGGGGTCCGGCCGCTGTATTGGAAGTCTTTTTAGTTGATGCCACTTCGGCGACTTGCGTGTCTATGGTGATGAAGATGATGACGGACATACAGCACCCAAGCCCCTGCCGGGAATCGAACCCGGGCCCCCTTGCATGGTAGGCGGTAACGCTACCGCTGGGCTACGGAGGCGGACATGAACAAAGATATCAAGTGGAGAATGAATGATAGGAATAAAAATGAGAGCAAATGAAGAAATTGATCCCCCCTGCGGGTCCGGGGTAAGAATAGGCCCGAGGTATTCCTGCCTGTCGTAAGAGGCGACTAAAAGGAGTTTCAACCGTTTCGGCCTTCCATGTGATGGTCCCCCTTGGGGTTTGACCTCCCTTTTTCAAAATTCTACAGAAGTACGAGCCTTTTGGGGAAGGACGCCTTACGTGGTGTATCACTGGTCCTCTGTGCACTAAGACCTTGGCACTCAGCATTGTAACGGCGTTGTAACCATACCCACTATTCCTCAAATTGGGCCTAAACGCCTGATGGGTTGTACAAGTTACGCCCATAGTGCGTCCCCATCTGCACCTACGATCATGATGGACTTTCCATGGCACCCGAAATCCAGCACGGTAGCCAGCACGTTGTGGTGGGGTCGTCATGTACCCTCTAGGTTGTAGCCCCCTGAAAACACAGGGATCGTACTGCCGATACCTGAGGTGCACCCTCCCCACGTCGGCCAAGGAGTAGATGCCCGTCTCCTTGGGGCATCAGGACTCCCGGCAACGGTCATCCTGCCAGGTTGCCCTTGCTGAGGCTGGGTGGCGCCCGTGAGGAGTGCCCCTGGTCGGAGTGGGTGGTATCGGGGCGGACGTTTCGCAGATGAAACGTCAACATGTATCAGGTCGCTCTGCGGCCGAGTCTTTTTAAAAAGAAAGGTACTGTCTCTGGTTCTGGTTCTCCTGCCCTTTCCCCCTTGGCCACTCCCTGGGAGGAAGGACAGGCCCGCCGGCTTGGGGCGAAGTGCTTCCCCCGCTATTTGGTCTGTTCTCGGACCGATGGGGGGACGTTCGCCACCTTCAAGCCCATGTTCTTTGTTCAGCACATCGAGGACATCTTCGGGGAAATCGAGGCTCTCAGTAAAATGCGTTCGGGGTCCGTTCTTATAAAGACCACCTCCGCCACACAGTCGGCGGCGCTCTAGGCGTGCGACCGACTAGGGGACATCCCAGTGTCCATTGTCCCGCATCTGGCACTGAATATGACACAGGGGGTTATTTTTCATCGGGACCTCCTGCTGCAATCTGATGAGGAGCTCAGGGCCAACCTGGAGCGCCGAGGCGTGCATTTCGTCCGGCGAGTCCAGCGCGGCCCCAAATACCGTCGCATCGACACCAGGGCCTTTATCCTCGCCTTTGAGGGGGACGTTCTCCCGGAGAAGGTAAAAGTGATGTGCTACCGGTGCGACATGCGACCTTACGTCCCACCTCCTATGCACTGCTTTCGGTGTTTACGCTTTGGGCACATGTTGTCACGGTGTGAAGCTGAGCCCCTTTGTGGCGATTGTGGACGTCCTCTTCATGAGGAACATACATGCACCCCACCACCTCGGTGCGTTAATTGTCCTGGCATCCACTCGCCTAGATCTTTAGACTGCCCTGCGTATCAGAAGGAGAAGAAGATACAAGAACTCAAAACTTTAGATCGTCTCTCTTATTCTGAGGCCAGGAAGAAGTATGACCGCCTCCATCCCGTGACGTTGACAACTTCGTTTGCCTCAGTCGTGTCCACTCCTTCCACAGTATCCTCACCCCTATCCTGTCTTCCCTCCACCTCCTCCCCCCATCTGGGGTCTATGCCTCCGCCTCCCAAATCCCTCCCTTCCAAATCCTCCTCCCCCGCGGCTCCCGCCCCCTCTGCCCCAGGGGCCACCCTTCCTCCTCCTCCCCCCCCCCCGGCGCCTGAGAAGCGATCCTCTTATCAGGCGTCCATCGGGGAAACGTTCCGCACCCCGACTTCCGAGGTCCGGCGTTCCAAAATGGACCCCGCGCGTGAGGACCTTCTTCGGGTCCAGCCCACCATCCCTGTGCCTCCTCGGACTTCCAAGAAGGCCTCCAAGAAGTCTCTATCCCCCTCTCCATCCCGGCGCGTTTCGTCTGACACTCCATCCGTGAGTCGCTGTTCCCGGCCGTCCTCAGTTTCGACGGGACACTCTGCTGCCAGGCGCTCAGCTGGCCTCTCGTCGGCAAATGATGCTGCCCCTCCTACGCAACCCGGGACAGCGGCCGCAGCTGGCGACGACTCGATGGAACAGGATCCGCCTCCCGCCGGTTGTAGCGTTGTTCCCTCGAAACCTGGCCCTCCGCGGCCGTCGAGGTGACCAGCTCTTCCCCCGTCTCTTTCCCCCCATTTTTTCTGACTAGCGATGGCCTTGTTGCATTGGAACATCAGAGGTATTCGATCTAATCGGGAGGAATTACAACTGCTCCTCCGCCTGCACTGTCCGCTCGTCCTTGGTCTCCAGGAAACCAAGTTGCGCCCAACTGACCGTATTGCCTTTACCCACTATACCTCGGAGCGGTGTGACCTCACCCCTGTGGATGGTATTCCAGCTCATGGTGGGGTCATGTTGCTCGTTCGGGACGATGTCTATTACCATCCCATCCCATTGACCACCCCACTCCAAGCAATAGCTGTCCGTATTACTCTTTCTGCCTTTACTTTTTCAGTTTGTACCGTCTACACTCCATCGTCATCCGCAGTTAGTCGGGCTGACATGATGCACCTGATTGTTCAGCTTCCTCCGCCGTTTTTATTGTTTGGCGACTTCAATGCCCATCATCCTCTTTGGGGCTCTCCTGCATCCTGTCAAAGAGGCTCCCTCTTGGCGGATGTCTTCAACCATCTCAATCTTGTCTGCCTCAATACTGGCGCCCCGACTTTCCTGTCGGACTCTACTCATACCTACTCCCACTTGGACCTTTCGATCTGTTCTACCACTCTTGCCCGTCGGTTCGAGTGGTATGTTCTTTCTGACACCTATTCAAGCGACCACTTCCCCTGTGTCGTTCGTCTCCTGCACCACACCCCATCCCCACGTCCTTCGAGCTGGAACATACCGAAAGCTGACTGGGGACTTTACTCCTCCCTGGCGACCTTTCCGGACCACGATTTTCTCAGTTGTGACAGTCAGGTCGAATACCTCACCGCTGTTATCATCAATGCTGCCGAACGTTCCATTCCTCATACTACCTCTTCTTCACGTCGCGTTTCCGTCCCCTGGTGGAATGAGGCTTGTAGAGACGCTATCCGTGCTCGACGACGTGCTTTACGCACCTTTCGCCGACATCCTACGTTGGCGAATTGTATTGGATACAAACGACTCCGAGCGCAATGCCGTAGAGTCATCAAAGACAGCAAAAAAGCTTGTTGGGCCTCTTTCACCAGCTCCTTTAACAGTTTTACTCCCTCTTCTGTCGTTTGGGGTGGCCTGCGCCGGCTGTCGGGCATTAAGGCCCACTCCTCGGTACCTGGCCTGACCTCAGGTAATGAGGTCCTTGTTGACCCTGTGGCTGTCTCCAACGCCTTCGGCCGCTTTTTCGCGGAGGTTTCAAGCTCCGCCCATTACCACCCTGCCTTCCTTCCTAGGAAAGAGGCATAAGAGGCTCGGCGACCTTCCTTCCACTCGCTGAATCTGGAAACTTATAATGCCCCCTTTACTATGTGGGAACTCGAACGTGTGCTTGCACTGTCCCGGTCCTCTGCTCCGGGGCCAGATGCCATTCACGTTCAGATGCTGGCACACCTTTCTCCGGCGGGCAAAAGCTTCCTTCTTCGTACCTACAATCGCGTCTGGACCGAAGGTCAGGTCCCCATGCGTTGGCGTGACGCCGTCGTTGTTCCTATACCCAAACCCGGGAAG
The DNA here is from genome assembly GCF_023898315.1 of Schistocerca nitens. Lineage (NCBI taxonomy): Eukaryota > Metazoa > Arthropoda > Insecta > Orthoptera > Acrididae > Schistocerca > Schistocerca nitens. The sequence goes on along the minus strand of NC_064621.1, from coordinate 539,219,238 downwards.
GATAGACACATTCCTTCTAGTTACCACCCCATTTCTCTTACAAGCTGTGTCTGTAAGGTGATGGAGCGTATGGTTAACGCTCGGTTAGTCTGGATTCTTGAATCTCGACGGCTACTTACCAATGTCCAATGCGGCTTTCGTCGCCGCCGCTCCGCTGTTGACCACCTTGTGACCTTGTCGACATTCATCATGAACAACTTTTTGCGAAAGCGCCAAACGGTAGCCGTGTTCTTCGATTTGGAGAAGGCTTATGATACCTGTTGGAGAGGAGGTATCCTCCGCACTATGCACAGGTGGGGTCTACGCGGTCGCCTGCCCCTTTTTATTGATTCCTTTTTAACAGATCGATAGTTTAGGGTACGTGTGGGTTCCGTATTGTCCGACGTCTTCCTCCAGGGGAACAGAGTGCCTCAGGGCTCCGTCTTGAGCGTAGCCCTTTTTGCCATCGCGATCAATCCAATTATGGATTGCATTCCACCTAATGTCTCAGGCTCTCTCTTTGTCGATGACTTCGCGATCTACTGCAGTGCCCAGAGAACATGCCTCCTGGAGCGCTGCCTTCAGCGTTGTCTAGACAGCCTATACTCATGGAGCGTGGCAAATGGCTTCCGGTTCTCTGAAGAGAAGACGGTTTGTATCAACTTTTGGCGATATAAAGCGTTCCTTCCGCCATCCTTACATTTCGGTCCCATTGTTCTCCCATTCGTGGAAACAACTAAGTTTCTAGGGCTCACATTGGACAGGAAACTTTGTTGGTCTCCGCACGTCTCTTATTTGGCGGCCCGTTGTACACGTTCCCTTAATGTCCTCAGAGTTCTTAGTGGTTCATCTTGGGGAGCGGATCACACTGTCCTGCTTCGCTTGTATCGGTCCATAGTCCGATCGAATCTGGATTATGGGAGCTTCGTCTACTCGTCTGCTCGGCCATCCCTCTTACGCCGTCTCAACTCCATTCACCATCGGGGGGTTACATCTTGCGACCAGAGCCTTCTACACTAGTCCCGTCGCGAGTCTTTATGCTGAAGCTGCCGAATTACCATTGACCTACCGGCGCGACGTACTGCTGTGTCGGTATGCCTGCCGGCTGTTGTCAATGCCCGACCACCCCTCTTCTCAGTCCTTCTTCGCCGATTCTCTCGACCGTCAGTACGGGTTGTATGTGTCTGCCCTGCTGCCCCCTGGAGTCCGCTTCCGTCGCCTGCTTCGACAATTGGATTTTGCTCTCCCTACCACCTTCAGAGAGGGTGAGAGCCTGACACCACCCTGGCTCCAGGCTCCGGTTCATATTTATCTCGACCTCAGCTCGCTCCCGAAGGAGGGTACTCCGGCTGCAGTGTATTGCTCACGGTTTGTCGAACTTCGTGCGCGACTTGCCAGTCACACCTTTATTTACACCGATGGCTCCAAAACTGACGATGGTGTCGGCTGTGCCTTTGTCGTCGGGGCCGTAACCTTTAAATACCGGCTCCTCGACCAATGTTCCAGCTTTACGGCCGAGATTTTTGCTCTCCATCAGGCCGTTCAGTATGCCCGCCGCCACCGCCATTCATCGTATGTACTCTGCTCTGATTCACTCAGTGCTCTTCAGAGCCTTGGAGCTCCCTTTCCGGTCCATCCCTTGGTGCAACGGATCCAGCAGTCCCTCCATTCTTACGCTGATGATGGCTCTCCTGTCAGCTTTCTGTGGGTTCCCGGACATGTAGGAGTGCCTGGGAATGAGGCTGCTGATGCTGCAGCCAAGGCTGCAGTCCTCCTGCCTCGGCCAGCCTCCCATTGTGTCCCGTCATCTGACGTTAGTGGGGTTGTTTGTAAGAGGCTTGTGTCGTTGTGGTGGGATACTTGGTCATCCCTTCAAGGAAACAAGCTCCGGGCAGTAAAACCGTTCCCAACTGCTTGGACAACCTCCTCCCGACCATCTCGGCGAGAAGAGGTCCTTCTGACAAGGTTGCGGATTGGGCATTGCCGGTTTAGCCACCGCTACCTGCTCTCCGGTGACCCAGCCCCGCAGTGCCCTTGTGGTCAAGCATTAACAGTGCACCATGTTTTATTGTCGTGTCCCCGCTTTAGTCAATCTCGTGTTGTCCTGTCCCTGCCATCTACTTTACAGGATATTTTAGCTGACGAGGCTCGAGCAGCTGCTCGTGTTCTTCGTTTTATAACTTTGACTGGTTTGTCCAAAGACATCTAACTCTTTTACTTATTTTATCTGCATCTTTGTAAGGGCTTTCTGGTGTCCCCCCCCCCCTCCCCTTGAGTTTTACTAGATTCTATGTGCTCTACCAATTGTGACTGGGCGCTAATGACCTCAGTAGTTGAGCGCCCTTAAACCCCACCAAAAAAAAAAAAAGAAGAAATTGATATTATGATTAAAATTATGTGACAAAGGAACTGAATTAAAAATTACATTAAATCAATTAATAGAATAAAAATGATGATGAAAGTCATCTCGATAAAAATTTAAAAATAAAAAAAAAACTTACTACGCCTGACAACATTCTACTCCACAGCTTCCTACATGCGAAGCTGTTATCCTATCCATTACCCCACGCAGGCTACATAATGTAACTTTTTAACTCTGTTGAGTACGAGACAAAAGTGCGATTATTTTCGTCAATTACTCGCAAACGAGGGTCCAACAGGGTCAATGGCTGCAGTGTGTGATACCTGGGATCTTAATCTACATCACTGTACAGATAGTTTCAAAAAGTCTGTCATACCGCCGGGAACTTCTCGTTGTAAGCTTAGACAGTTGGTACGTGGTACGAAATGTAGTCAGCATGACAAGATGGTCTCTAAATCGACGTACATCATCGCTACATTACTCAAGATTCAACTGCTTTTATGAGATACAGAACACGGAACATCTTCCACGTCTCGTTCACCAGATGATGACCGCTACCTACGCATAAAGGCTGGTGGTAATCCCGAGAAGTTTGAAACTGAATTGTGCGCTGCCCGTTTTGAGGCAACTGTTACGGGTGTGTCGACTCAGAGAGTAAGCAACCATCTCTACAGCATCAGTTTGGCCTCTGCACTTCCATATGAAACAACAGTACAAACCCACAGCTTCGTGGTGTGCGAAGGAGGTGGGCAAACTAACATTCCGTAGGAACCAAGAATTTAAGTTATAGAATTGTTCATACAGGTACTGATGTATGTCTCGAGCAGACAGCCGCATGGGTTAAGGATATGAGGTTGTTCAGTCATAATTTAGACTTGTATCATGTTCGTATGTTGGATGCTAAAATGTATTTTATATTAAAAAAATACTTTCTATCATGTTGAATGCGAAGAAACTTTCACTCTAAGAAAAACTATTGCATTATGCATAATGTATAATGTCAATGCTTAACTAGAAAGTGTTCGTTTGAATTGAGAGACTATGTATGTAAATAAGTAGAAAAGATCTGTGTAAAAACCGCTTTCATTTTTTTTCGTAAAGAAAAAAGTGATGTTTTAAGGAAGCAGTAACTTTCTCTTTTTGTACTTAATTCTGTATTCGCTGCCAATGTAGTGATGCTGCTGAGTCTCTTGTTAGACACTTTAATAAAATAGTAATGTTTTCGTTCTTAAATAACAGATGTCTGTCATTCACTGCGACTAACCTTTGGATGCCACAGTCCTGAATTTTTTAATGAATTTGTATTTTACAGACGAGTGTATCGGGAAACTGCGCTCACATTGTTTGATGACAAGGCGACCATTTTTTATTGCGTCACATTGTTAAAGTACCTCACTGTTTAAAAGTCTAACCTGAAGATCTGTTTTCACGAACTCTGATACAATATTCGTTACCGCTTTTTACGCGGAAGTCACGATAGCATTTTATGGTCAACGAGCGTTCAAACAATGATGATTCTCAATAGCCATCAGGGCCTGATACGTCGAAAGAACACAATCGTCGATGGCACAGAAATAGTGACTGAGTATTTCAAAAATATTAAATATTTGGTGATGTGTGTCATAGATAACCATGTCGTGCCGCCGCAATTGTAAAGCGTCTTTCCAGAGGCAAAATGATATTTATGCACAGCATATATTTTATTAAATTAAATATTCCTCTTTCTCTTACCTGGTCCCGCGGAAGAATAGGTTACAACGCCTTCCATCCCCATGGAAGGTGATTTGAACGATACACTATTTCGGGAAAATCTATTGTCCAGTCCCCCAATCAACAATTAGGAGATGGGTTCGTGTTTCAAGATGATAATGCATGAGTAAGTCGCACCCATTTCGCGAACACTTTCCTCCACGAACCAGTCGAATAGAAGGGCTGGTGTTGTTTGCTGAGATAAAGTCCACTGAGCATGCGTGGGATCAATTATAACTTGCTTCATGTTGTTCGAGGAATGTTCCACCCACCCAGGATGACCTCAGGTTTCATGCCGTCGAAGAGTAGAACTGCTTTCAACAGCAACGTCTTCACCATCTTGAGCACAGCAAGTCGAGGAGGATCCAGTGACATTACGTGACACTGAATGTTACCCGGAAGCAGCTACTACACACATAAAAAAAAAGTTTTGCATTGCCCCGATTCGCAGAACTCCTGAAGACAGACGTTGTCTGTGGATGTTGTATCACGGACACAGTCCCCTTAACTGTTCAGAGATGTCAGTAAACCCGCCCAAAGAAGTAAACGACCATGCATGAGCAGCGCCTACTAGACAGCCGATCAGTTCAAGTCATTCCACTAGGAAGGAGGTAGAAGGCTCGTGTTGTCTGTAGATCAACCATGCCTAGATGGTCAATACCATGGTTCGATCGCGTCCGCATTGTTACTTTGTGCTAGGAAGGACTCTTAACAAGGGAAGTGTCCAGGCGTCTCGGAGTGAACCAAATTGATGTTGTTCGGACGTGGAGGAGGTACAATGAGACAGGCTGCCCAAGAGCTACTGCCGCAGTGGATGGTCGCTACCTACGGATTATGGCTCGGAGGACTCCTGACTGCAAAGCCATCATGTTGAATAATGCTTTTCGTGCAACCACAGGACGTCATGTTACGACTCAAACTGTGCACAATAGGCTGCATGATGTGCAACTTCACTCCCAACGTCCATGGCGAGGTCCGTCTTTGCAACGACACCATGGAGTGCGGTCCAGAGGGGCCCAACAGCATGCCGAATGGACCGCTCAGGATTAGCAGCACGTTCTCTTCATCGTTGAGTGTCGCATATGCCTTCTACCAGACAATTGTCGGAGAGGTATTTGGAGGCAATCCGGACAGGCTGAACGCCTTAAACATACTATCCAGCGAGTGCAGCAAGGTGGAAGTTCCCTGCTGTTTTGGGGTGGTTTTATGTGGGGCCGACGTATGCCGCTGGTGCTCATGGAAGGCGCCGTAACGGCTGTACGATATGTGAATTCCATCCTCCGACCGACAGTGCAATCATTTTGGCAGCATATTGTCGAGGCATTCGTCTTCATGGATGACAATTCACACCCCAGTCGTGCACATCTTGTGAATGACGTCCTTCAGGATAACGCCATCGCTCTAATAGAGTGGCCAGCATGTTCTCCAGATATGAACCATATCGAACATGCCTGGGATGGATTGAAAAGGGCTGTTTATGGACGAATTGCCGTTGAGGAGTGGGAAAATCTGGACCAACAGGGAATTTGTCGATAGTACGCCACGACGAATACAGGCATGCATCAATGCAAGAGGACGTGCTAATGGGTATTAGAGATACCGGTGTGCACAGAAATTTGGACTACCACCTCTGAAGGTCTTGCTGTATGGTGGTACAACATGTAATGTGTGGCTTTCATGAGCAATAAAAAGGGCGGAAATGATATTTATGTTCGACTCTATTCCAATTTTCTGTACAGGTTCCGGTACTCTCGGAACCAAGGTGATGCAAAACTTTTTTTGATGTGTGTAATTTCACAGATGTGCAAATCTTCTGATCTGACCACTATGCGTACCTCTATGCTGTAAGGGTGCCGCGGATGACAACCAAAGGGGTAGTGCTATGAAAAGAAGTGGCAGCCCTGACCATCATTGCTGGTCGTCGGGCTGTATGGTGGGTGACAGATTGGTATTCCACCGCTGTCTGGAACGTCTCCAGGCAGGTCTTCACTGGTCATCGGGGCTCAGTTCGAAGCGGGACTCATCATTGAATACAATTTTACGCCAGTGAATGAGATTCCATGCTAAAGACGTGTCTGGAAACGCCGCAGATAGCGGTGGATACCAACTTCACGGTCGCCCGCCATACGGCCGACCACCAGGACTGATGATCTGGTGTGCCATTGTTTTTTATAGCTGGCTCTCGTTGGTCGTCAGCCGCGGCACCTTTACAGCGCAGATGTATGTCGACAACATTCTACGACCAATTTTGTTGCCCTTATGGCAAGCCATCCTGTGATTACATTTCAGCAATATAATGTCCGCTTTCACACAGCGAGAGTTTCTGCTGCTTGTCTTTGTGCTTGCCAGACCCAGACACTACTTTGGAGAGCAAAGTCGCCAGATCTGTACCCAGTGGAGAAATTTGGGAATGTTATGGGCAGGGCGCTGTAACCATCTTGGGATTCTGACGATCTTTCCCGACTGTTGGGTAGAATTTGTCACGATATCCCTCAGGAGGACATCCAATAGGTCTGCCAATCAATGCCAAACCTAATAACTGCCTGAGTAAGGGACAGAGATGGACCAACGCGTTATTTACTCGCTATTTCGTGAAGTTTTTCTCTTGAATAAATCTTCCGGTTTTCCGGAAACTGTAATCATTTACACTACTGGCCATTAAAATTGCTACATCAAGAAGAAATGTAGATGATAAACGGGTATTCATTGGTCAAATATATTATACTAGAACTGACATGTGATTTAATTTTCACGCAATTTGGTTGCATAGATCCTGAGAAATCAGTACCCAGAACATCCACCTATGGCCGTAATAACGGCCTTGATACGCCTGGGCATGGAGTCAAACAGAGCTTGGATGGCGTGTACAGGTACAGCTGCCCATGCAGCTTCAACACGATACCACAGTTCATCAAGAGTAGTGACGGGCGTATTGTGACGAGCCAGTTGCTCGGCCACCATTGACTAGACGTTTTCAATTGGTGAGAGATCTGGAGAATGTGCTGGCCAGGGCAGCAGTCGAACATTTTCTGTATCCAGAAAGGCCCGTACAAGACCTGCAACATGCGGTCGTGCATTATCCTTATGAAATGTAGGGTTTCGCAGGGATCGAATGAAAGGTAGAGCCACGGATCGTAACACATCCGAAATGTAACGTCCACTGTTCAAAGTGCCGTCAATGCGAACAAGAGGTGACCGAGACGCGTAACCAATGGCAACCCATACCATGACGCCGGGTGATACGCCAGTATGGCGATGACGAATACACGCGTTCAATGTGCGTTCACCGCGATGTCGCCAAACACGGATGTGACCATCATGATGCTGTAAACAGAACCCGGATTCTTCCGAAAAAATGACGTTTTGCCATTCGTGCACCCAGATTCGTCGTTGAGTAAACCATCGCAGGCGCTCCTGTTTGTGATGCAGCGTCAAGGGTAACCGCAGCCATGGTCTCCGAGTTGATAGTCCATGCTGCTGCAAACATCGTCGAACTGTTCGTGCAGGTGGGCAGGTGGTTGTTGTCTTGCAAACGTCCCCAACTGCTGACTCAGGGATCGAGACGTGGCTGCACGATCCGTTATAGCCATGCGTATAAGATGCCTGTCATCTCGACTGCTAGTGATAAGAGGCCGTTGGGATCCAGCTCGGCGTTCCGTATTACCCTCCTGAACCCACCGATTCCATATTCTGCTAACAGTCATTAGATCTCGACCAACGCGAGCAGCAATGTCGCGATACGATAAACCGCAATCGCGATAGGCTACAATCCGACCTTTATCAAAGTCGGAAACGTGATGGTACGCATTTCTCCTCCTTACACGAGGCATCACAACAACGTTTCACCAGGCAACGCCGGTCAACTGCTGTTTGTGTATGAGAAATCGGTTGGAAACTTTCCTCATGTCAGCACGTTGTAGGTGTCGCCACCGGCGCCAACCTTGTGTGAATGCTCTGAAAAGCTAATCATTTGCATATCACAGCATCTTCTTCCTGTCAGTTAAATTTCGCGTCTGTAGCAGGTCATCTTCGTGGTGTAGCAATTTTAATCGTCAGTAGTGTATTTGTCTATAAATGCACATCACATCTAGCATATTTTATTGTCTACTTGTCTTGGATTCAACCCCACATAAGTTCACAAATACTCAGTCACAGGGTGCGTGTTCAGTCTTTCATTGCAAGCGCAAATTTGCTGAGAATCGAAATGGTAATCAATAGAGACAGCTATGGTGAGACAGACTCGACAGACGCCATGTTGTTAGGTGCATTGTAGGGAAACGAAAATGTGGATAGCGGACAAATGCACGAGCAGCGGGCGTTTCTGGATGTTGCGTGTTCTTCGCGATTAATTACGCTTACGCGCGGCCCAGCTGCGGAACAGGAAGGTCACAGCGATTATATCTCGCCCTGAAAGTGCGCGTCTGTCATAGGCCGTGTTGCAGAACATTGTTACCTACTGGAGGCTTGCTCCACTCGGTGTATCACCCGACACGCACGCTAAGTGACAGCGGAAGCACTCGTCTTATGTTGCCGATCCATACTCACGTAGTGCAGTCCATTTGCTGTTCTTTACGGTTTTGTGTCACATATGATTAACAATACGCCGCGCTCCGGCGTAAACCATCTTAAGATCCCACTAAAAAAAGTGAAAAATAAACATGAATTACAGAAGAACATATTACCTAGGCTATTACTATGTATGACATAACACAAATAGAAATGTGGCAATTGTAGAATGAGATTAACCCATTACCGCTGAAATGATTTTAGAACAGTTTATCTTTGTGGCTGACAATACAACGTAAGATATCATATACACTGAGGAGCCGAAGAAACTGGTACACCTGTCTAATATCGTGTAGGGCCCCCGCGAGCACGTAGTAGTGCCGCAACTCCACGTGGCGTCGACTCTACTAATGTCTGAATTAGTGCTGGAAGGAACTGACTCCATTAATCCTGCACGGCTGTCCACAAATAAGTAAGAGTAAGTGGAGTGGAGATCTCTTCTGATCATCTGGTTGCAAGTCATCCCAGATATGCTCAATAACGTTTATGTCTGGGGAGTTTGATGGCCAGCGGAAGCATTTAAACCCAGAAGTGTGTTACTGGAGTCACTCTGTAGCAATTCTGGACATGTGGGGTGTCACATTGTCCTGCTGGAATTGCGCAAGTCCGTCGGAATGCACAATGGACGTGAATGGATGCAGGTGATGAGACAGGATGCTTACATACATGTCACCTGTCAGAGTCGTATCGAGACGTATCAGGGGTCCCATATCACTCCAACTGCACACGCCCCACACCATTACAGAACCCCCACCAGCCTGAACAGTCCCCTGTTGTCTCCATACCCGTACACGTCCATCCCCTTGATACTATTTGAAACGAGACTCGTCCGACCAGGCCACATGTTTCCAGTCATCAACAGTCCAATGTCGGTGTTGACGGGCCCGGGCGAAGTCTAAAGCTTTGTGTCGTGCAGTCATCAAGGGTACTCGAGTGGGCCTTCGGCTCCGAAAGCCCGTATCAATAAGGTTTCATTGAATGGTTCGCACGCTGACCGTTGTTGATGACCCAGCGTTGAAATCTGCAGCAATTTGCGGAAGGGTTGAACTTCTGTCACGTAGAACGTGTGTAGGAGTATTAACCGATCTAGCAAATGAGCCACACACTTGTTATCTTATATAGGCGTTGCCGGCTGCAGCGCCGTATTCTGACTGTTTATATGTCTCTGTATTTGAATGCGCATACCTATACCAGAGTCTTTGGCACTTCAGTGTAATATGTATTAATAGAATTTATACATAAAATAGGGTAGAGATTATTAAATTAACGCACCAGCTACTCGTAATCCAGACGAATATTATAAATGCGAAAGTAACTCTGTCTGTTACGCTTTCACGACTAAGCTGCAGAACCGGATTTGATAATACTTTGTATTGGAATAGCTTTAACGCTGAGAAAGAAGCTAAACTACTTTAGAAAATTAGTACTACAAGATATTTATTGATTTGATGACTATAACGCGTAAAATGGAACGATAATTATTCTTTGAAAAACCTATTTACTCTTCGACCTTTGAACTTTATCACATTTGTGAAAATTCTATTACTGTTTCTTATGTTCTACATAATAAAATTCAGCGTAAGGAAAGCAGTGTTTAAATAATTCTCAAATGCTTAATCCATACTTCCATACTAGTATCAGTCATACGCTCACCGCATTTTAGCCGCTGAGCCTCAAGCGTCTCTTGTACCTTCTGAGACGTTTAAAGACTCGCTACAACGGTGTCATTTAAAAGCTGTACGATAAAGAGAGACATCATGCCTGTAAGTATAGAACATGGGAGGGTTTTAGTAAGGCTGCATTTGATTTTAATATGTGCGCGCTACCGCTGATAACAGGCAGAGACGTGAAGGCAGCTGTTACTTTTGCACATACAAACGTTATGAAATTTGCGCTGCATCGAATTAAAATTCATTTATTTTCTTTATTCGTCAGTGCAACGATATTGAATGCTTCTAGAAAGTAGACATTTTATTTCAATATTGTCACCATCACCCATCGTAACAAAATTAGTGAGTTGTGTCAACGCCTCATGGTGGTGTGTTTAGTGTTGCTGACCTTTATGATCACGGGGTCCTGGGTTCGATTCCTAGTCAGGTTAGATTTTCTCTGCTTTGGACTGGGTGTGTGTGTTTTCACGATTATCGACGCGTAAGTCGCCGAAGTGGCGTCAAAGAAAGAAAGAAGAAAAATTTGCACCGAGTGGCCGAATATTGAATGGGGTCTCTTGCCCAAAAAGCCATACCCACACATATAATTTCATTTTACTGGTGGGCAAGCACAGTCGCAGGCAGCAGCTAGAGTATGATGCATATACTGTCCTCAATGTTTTTATCCATAATTTCATCATATTATTACGTTTCCACGACTTAACTACTGAACGGGTTTCGATGAAATGCGATATGAAGAAAGCTTGAACCCTGAGGATCAGCATGGGCTACTCAAGAAAGTGAAAAGAAAAAAATCGGCCCATAAGAGCATAAAGTAAGGAATTGAACATTATCCTCTACTTCAGTTAACATAAACTCTGTTAAAAACTATTAAATTTCTCACGTAATGCACTTGGTGTGCAATGTATTGATACTGATTCCCCTCTCCATGCACTGCTCAGCAGCGACGCAACACATACTGCGGCATTTCCAATGGGACCAATCTTCTGAGGCCATCGATCCCTAGGTTTTTTTTTTTATGATCAGTCTTCTAACTGGTTTGAGGCCCGCCACGAATTCATCTCCTGTGCTAAGCTCTTCATCTCAGAGTAGCACTTGCAGCCTACGTCCTCAATTACTTGCTAGATGTATTCCAATCTCTGCCTTCCTCTACAGTTTTTGCCCTCTACGTCTCCCACTGGTACCGTGCAAGTCATTCCGTCATGTCACAACAGATGTCCAATCATCCTGTCCCTTCTCCTTATCAGTGTTTTCCATATGTTCTTTTCCTCTACGATTCTGCGCAGAACCTTCTCGTTCCTTACCTTATCAGTCCAGCTAATTTTTAACATTCGTCTGTAGCACCACATCTCAAATGCTTCGCCGGCCAGTGTGGCCGAGCGGTTCTAGGCGCTTCAGTCCGGAACCGCGCGACCGCTACGGTCGCAGGTTCGAATCCTGCCTCGGGCATGGATCTGTGTGATGTCCTTAGGTTAGTTAGGTTTAATTAGTTCTAAGTTCTAGGGGACTGATGACCTCAGATGTTAAGTCCCATAGTGCTCAGAGCCATTTGAACCTCAAATACTACGATTCTATTCTGTTCTGGTCTTCCAACAGTCCATGTTTCACTACTATACAATGCTGTATTCCAGACGTGCATTATCAGAAATTTCTTCCTAAAATTAAGGCCGGTATTTGACAGTAGTAGACTTCTCTTGGCCAGGAATGCCCTTTTTGCCATTGCTAGTCTTCTTTTAATGTCCTCCTTGCTCCGTCCGTCATTGGTTATTTTACTGCCTAGGTGCCAGAATTCCTTAACTTCATCTACTTCGTGACCATCAAACCTGATGTTAAGTTTCTCGTTGTTCTCATTTCTACTACTTCTCATTACCTTCGCCTTTCTTCGATTTACTCTCAATTCATACTCTGTACTCATTAGACTGTTCATTCTGTTCAGCTGATCGTGTAATTCTTCTTCACTTTCACTTACGATAGAAGTATCATTAGAGAATCATATCATTGATTTCACCTTGAATTTTAATTCAACTCCTGAACCTTTCTTTTATTTCCATCATTGCTTCTTCGATGTACGGATTGGACAGTAGGGACGAAAGGCTACATCCTTGTCTTACACGCTTTTTAATACGAGGACTTCGTTCTTGGTCGTCCACTCTTATTATTCCCTCTTGGCTGTTGTACATATTGTATACGACCCATCTCTCCCTATAGCTTACCCCTACTTTTTTCAGAATTTCGAACATCTTGCACCATTTTACATTGTCGAATGCTTTTTCCAGGCCAAGAAATCCTACGAACGTGTCTTGATTTTTCTTTAGTCTTACTCCCATTATTAACCGCAACGGCAGAATTGCCTCTCTCGTGCCTTTACGTTTCCTAAAGCCAAACTGATAGCCATCTATCAAATCCTCAGTTTTCCATTCTTCTGTATACAGCGTGTTACAAAAAGGTACGGCCAAACCTTCAGGAAACATTCCTCACACACAAATAAAGAAAAGATGTTATGTGGACATGTGTCCGGAAACGCTTAATTTCCATGTTAGAGCTCATTTTAGTTTCGTCAGTATGTACTGTACTTCCTCGATTCACCGTCAGTTGGCCCAGTTGAAGGAAGGTAATGTTGACTTCGGTGCTTGTGTTGACATGCGAATCATTGCTCTACAGTACTAGCATCAAGCACATCAGTATGTAGCATCAACAGGTTAGTGTTCATCACGAACGTGGTTTTGCAGTCAGTGCAATGTTTACAAATGCGGAGTTGGCAGATGCCCATTTCATGTATGGATTAGCACGGGGCAATAGCCGTGGCGCGGTACGTTTGTATCGAGACAGATTTTCAGAACGAAGGTGTCCCGACAGGAAGATGTTCGAAGCAATTGATCGACGTCTTAGGGAGCACGGAACATTCCAGCCTATGACTCGCGACTGGGGAAGACCTAGAACGACGAGGACACCTGCAATGGAAGAGGCAATTCTTCGTTCAGTTGACGATAACCCTAATGTCAGCGTCAGAGAAGTTGCTGCTATACAAGGTAACGTTGACTACGTCACTGTATGGAGAGTGCTACGGGAGAACCAGTTGTTTCCGTACCATGTACAGCGTGTGCAGGCACTATCAGCAGCTGATTCGCCTCCACGGGTACACTTCTGCGAATGGTTCATCCAACAATGTGTCAATCCTCATTTCAGTGCAAATGTTCTCTTTACGGATGAGGCTTCATTCCAACGTGATCAAATTGGAAATTTTCACAATCAACATGTGTGGGCTGACGAGAATCCGCACGCAATTGTGCAATCACGTCATCAACACAGATTTTCTGTGAACGTTTGGGCAGGCATTATTGGTGAAGTCTTGATTGGGCCCCATGTTCTTCCACCTACGGTCAATGGAGCACGTTATCATGATTTCATACGGGACACTCTACCTGTGCTGCTAGAACATGTGCCTTTACAAGTACGACACAACATGTGGTTCATGCACGATGGAGCTCCTGCACATTTCAGTCGAAGTGTTCGTACGCTTCTCAACAACAGTTTCGGTGACCGATGGATTGGTAGAGGCGGATCAATTCCATGGCCTCCACGCTCTCCTGACCTCAACCCTCTTGACTTTCATTTAGGGGGGGATTTGAAAGCTCTTGTCTACGCAACCCCGGTACCAAATGTAGAGACTCTTCGTGATCGTATTGCGGACGGCTGTGATACAATACGCCATTCTCCAGGGCTGCATCAGCACATCAAGGATTCCATGCGACGGAGGGTGGATGCATGTATCCTCGCTAACGGAGGACATTTTGAACATTTCCTGTAACAAAGTGTTTGAAGTCACGCTGGTACGTTCTGTTGCTGTGTGTTTCCATTCCATGATTAATGTGACTTGAAGAGAAGTAATAAAATGAGCTCTAACGTGGAAAGTAAGCGTTTCCGGACACATGTCCACATAACATATTTTCTTTCTTTGTGTGTGAGGAATGTTTCCTGAAAGTTTGGGCGTTCCTTTTTGTAACACCCTGTATTCTTGTAAGCAACTTGGATGCATGAGCTGTTAGCTGATTGTGCGATAATTCTCGCACTTGTCAGCTCTTGTCATCTTCGGAATTGTGTGGATGATGCTTTTCCGAAAGTCAGATGGTATGTCCCCAGACTCATACATTCTGCAAAATAACGTGAATAGTCGTTTTGTTGTCACTTCCCCCAATGATTTAGTAAATTCTGGTGGAATGTTATCTTTCCCTTCTGCCTTATGTGATCTCGTAGAACTTTATCCTTTCGTGATTATTCAATTTTTTTCTAATGGTAACCTTCCTCTAGGCAGTCCCCTCCAGGAGATCCGAATGGGGGACTATTCTGGAATCTTTTGCCAGTGGAGAGATCATCATGGCACTTCTTCAATTACAGCCCACATGTACTGTGGATACACGTTACCTGTCTTTACAGCAGTCGTTTCCATTGTCTCCTGCATCCTCATGCCGTTGATCATTGCTGATTATTCCGTCTTTAGTGGGTTTCCCACCCGTAGGCCAAGAGAGTGCCCAGAACCACTGTACGCTTCGCCGCCCTCTTTGACAAGGCCATAGGAAGAATGAGGGTGACTTCTTATACCGGAAGCCTTCGGCCGCCGATGCTGACTAAGCAGTGGCGGGATTCGAACCTGGGACCGAAGAAGTTTGGATTATGAATCAAAGACGGTACTCCTAGACCACGGGTGCATAAGCACCTAGGCTTACATACCACTTAAACTAACTTAATCTAACTTACGCCAAGGACAACACACGCACACAGCTCGTGTGTTGGGGACGTTAGGGGAGGGTGCACCTGAGGGCAGCTGACGTTACCGCATGTACAATAGCTTACTTACTCACCATCATTCATCATAAATAAACTACTGATATGCAATCACAGCTGTGGGTAGCAGCCATTAATCTATCTACTCATCACAGGGTGCATAAATATGAAATATTTATAATACTGATTAAATAAAATAGTGGCTATTAAATCACAAATCACCGTATTTGATGGCTCAGATATTTTACCCGTAAAAATGATTGTGGACTGGTATACTGACTTTGTCTTCAAATGATGGTTTCCCCTTTTCGTGTCAAACGTCAAAATAAGATCTGTACTGCCATTTGTGTCCTTCGCAGGGTAATGTTGGCAGCGGTTGGTATCGGTATGCAAGATGGAACCACGACACCAGTTTTTTAACAGCAAATGAGAGAATGAGCAGCGTTCGAAGAGTTTTTGGTCATCCTATAGTGTCTCACTCTAAACATAACTTCAGAAGAGAATCGAGGTTTAGGGTTTTACGTCTCATGGACGATTAAGTGATCAGAGATGGAGCACAAACTCTTATAGGAAAACGGTAGCGAAGGAAACATTTCAAAGATCCACATGTGAAGCCTACAATAATATCCACAATTTGCACCGTCAGATCCTTGGGAAAGATCTATCAGAAAATCCTATGAAGATTTGCTCATACATAAGACAGTGAATGATTCCAACTCCCATTCAATCTCTTGTGAATTAGCATGGTATTGGAACTGAAGACAGCAGACAGAAAGCAAAAATATTCATTTCCGCATTGAAAACTGGATTTACGCGAAAGATGACTATTGCACACACGTTTGCACGCTGCACAGACTTGTAGATGACAGATGCTGATATCAGTATGTGTGGCACTGAAAAAAGTTACGATTAGCTAAACTGAACATGGTACCAGGCTGTGACTAAACTGAAATTAGATTTCACACTGAATGCGCTGCAGAATTAGTTCCTTTCCCAGGTAACACTTACCGAAAATATACGAAGCAATTTCAGGAAGTAAGTCTGCTTTGAGCATAACGCGCTGCACTTTTTGTGGGTTGGCAGCACTGAGCTGTAGCGGACCGGGGGGGGGGGGGGGAGGGAATCCCCTGACCAAAGCGAGCATCGCAGGAACATGGTAGTACGTAAACCAACGTTGTAGCGTCCTGTTGCGTGAAAGATTCGGTAAGAAATTCCGCTATGTGCGAGTCACATGCTGTGATCCGCTTCGTACTCGCAGAAGAAGTAACAAACTACCAAGATTTTTTCAGGAATCAAAATGGTTTACGGTGAAAATCTTACGAACAGAACAAGTATGTTTAAATGGTATATGGAGTTTAGTAGAAATTTTGGAAATTTGTGGTAAGTTTCTATGGGACCAAACTGCTGGGGTTATCCGTCCTAGGCTTACACACTTCTTAACCTAACTTAAACTGACTTACCCTAAAGACAACACATACACCCATGCCCGAGAGGGGATTTGAATCTCCTACGGGGGGGAGACGCGCGAACCTTTGCAAGGCGCCCAAGACCGCGTGGCTACCCCGTGCGGCGGAGTTTAGTAGAAGCAAAAGAAATGTTCATCACGAACAGAAGAATCGAAGACCATTTTGACTGATGAGCTGGTGCAAAAAAAAATCGAAAAAACTGTGCGTGAAGACCGCCGAGTGACAGAAGATGAAATGTCTCCAACGCTTCCAGAACTGTCCAGCAAGACACATAACACTGGGACACCAGAAACTGTGCGTATGATGGGAGCCAAAACAGCTGACAGAGCAGCACAAGAAAAATCGGGCCAGTAGAGCCCGTGAGTTCCTTCAGCGGGTTGAATTGGCTGGTGAGGATTTGGTTCAAATGGCTCTGAGCACTATGGGACTTGACATCTGACGTCATCAGTCCCCTAGAACTTAGAACTACTTAAACCTAACTAACCTAAGGACATCACACACATCCATTCCCGAGGCAGGATTCGAAACTGCCACCGTAGCGGTCGCGCGGTTCTTGACTGGAGATAAAATGATGTTGGCTCATTATACGCCTGAGAAAAAAAAATCATTCGCGACAGTGATGTCACACCAATTCCTCATCTGCCTAAAAAACCGAACCACAATTTCGGACGTAAAAAATCGTCTATTCAGTGTTTTTCGACCAGAAGGCATCATTATGGTCGAATTTGTGCCGCAGGGGGAGACCATCAATGCACAACGATATTGTGATACCCTAAAAAACGCAAAAGGAGCATTAGAAACACAAGGAGGTGAATGCTAACGAGAGAAGTGTACTTGTTAACGTGCCTCGTAGACTGTTGAGAAGCATTAGTCATGAAACGGGCTAATTCCGCAGCGTATTCATTGGAAAATTGAATTTCTTGACGGTCTTGATATCAACATCTGTCATCTGTAAGTGTGTGCAGCGGGAAAACGAATGCACAGTAGTCATCTCACGCGTAAATTCAGTTTGAATGGAGAATTTAATATTTTTTGGTTCTGTCTGCTGTCTTCAGTTACCGACGTCTTTCACGCAACTGGACACTACAAAGTGGGTTGACGTACTACCGCGTTCCTGCCATGCTCGCTCTGGTCAAGGGAGCCCTTTCTATCGCTCATCGCTGCCAACCCTCAAAGAACAAAACAAAAAAATAAAAAACACTGCCCGCTGCAGGACACACACAGCCTTAGCCACCAAGGGGTTCTTGGACCGATTTGGTTGGGATGTTTTTAAGCTTCCCCTATTCCCCTGACTTGGCGCCTTGATGTTACCATCTTTTCGCCTCCCTCAAGAAGCACACCAAGTCGAATTAAATTTTCAAGGGATGAGCAGGTGCAGAAAGATGTTCTGAAGTGGGGGAAGGAGCCGGCGGAAGAATTCTTCTAGGAGGACATAAAGAAGCGTGTGCCACGGCCCACCACGTGCACTGAACGGGATGGCGATTATGTGGAAAAATAGTCGACAAATGCATCAAAACTATTCTGTATTATTTTTTCAAATACACTTATTTAAAAAAAATGTAAGAACCTACATCTACATATATACTCCGCTAGCCAGCAAGCGGTGTGTGGCGGATGGCACAATTCACGCCAAAGTCATATTTCCCCCCTTTGTTCCACTCGCGGATTGCGCGAGGGAAAAACGACTGAACGCCTCAGTACGAGCTCTTATTTCCATTATCTTTGAATAGTGATCATTGCGCGATTTGAAAGTTGGTGGTAATAATATATGCTCTACATCCTCGGTGAAGATCAGATTTCGGAATTTAGTGAGCAGCCCTTTCTGTTTAGTGCTCCGTCTATCTGCAAGTGTGTCCCACTTCAAAGTTTCTAAGAGATCTGTAACGCTCTCGCGATGGCTAAATGTACCAGTCACGAATCTTGCCGCTCTTCTTTGGACTTTCTCAATCTCTTGAAACAGACCCAACTGGTAAGGGTCCCATACAGACGAACAATACTCCAACACTGGACGAACTAACGTATTATAAGCTATTTCCTTTGTTGAAGGACTGCATCGCTTCAGGGTTCTACCAATAAACCGCAATCTAGAGTTCAACTTACCCGTTACTTTTGTAATCTGATCATTCCATTTGAGATCATTACGAATAGTCCCACCCAGATACTTGACGGACGTTACCGCTTCCAAAGACTAGGCATTTATTTTGTACATTAATGGGGATTTTCGCCTTGTTATACGCAGTAGGTTACACTTAGTAATATTGAGAGATAACTGACAGTCATTACTACACGCATTTATTTTCTGCAAATCCTCATTGATTTGTTCACAACTTTCGTGTGATACTACTTTCCTGTAGACTACAGCATCATCGGCAAACAGTCTAATGCCGCTGTCAATACCATCAACCAGATCGTTTATGTAAATCGTAAAAAGCAGAGGACGTATAACGTTGCCCTGGGGCAAACCTGAAGTTACGCTTGTTTCTGTTGAAGTCACCCCGTTCAGGACGACATACTGCTCCCTGTCTGTTAGAAAACTTTCTATCCAACCTCATATGTCATCGGATAGACCGTAAGCGCGCACTTTTTGTAGCAAGCGACAGTGGGGAACTGAGGTGAACGCCTTTCGAAAGTCGAGAAATATGGCATCAATCAGGGAGCCGGTATCTAGAGCCTGTTGTATATCATGCACAAAGAGGGCCAGCTGTGTCGCGCATGACCGCTGTTTCCTAAAACCATGCTGGTTTCTGCAGATGAGCTTCTCAGAGTCTAGAAAGGTCATTATGTCTGAACACAAAATATGTTCCATGATTCTACAACAAACCGATGTCAGTAAAATTAGCCGGTAGTTATGTGCATCCGATTTTCTACCCTTTTATAGATTGCTGTGACGTGGGCCTTCTTTCAGTCCAAACTAGTTCACTTACTTTCTGAATATACCTCGTACTACACAGCAAATACTCCACGTGACTGTATTAGAACGCAAGCCACTCCCGTTCACAAAAAAACGTAAAAGACGGGATGCACAGAGCTGCAAATCACTATCTGTGACGTCCTTCTGTTCCTGGATGCTAGACCATACCCCAATCTCAAACATTATGATAGTCCTGGAAGAATCTCAAAGAATCAGGAAAAGTCACTGGTGTTAAACACAGTTTGCTATCGCTCATACGCGACATGTTACAACCATTAAATGCAGTTGAACAAATGGATTCCCTCTTCTTACAAGGGAACCTCCCCATCGCACCCCCCTCAGATTTAGTTATAAGTTGGCACAGTGGATAAGACTTGAAAAACTGAACACACATCAATTGAGAAAACAGGAAAATATACAAACTGAGTAGTTCATGGGAAGATAAGCAACTTTAAGGGTAATGGAAACGTAGGAGCGCCGTGGTCTCGTGGTAACGTGAGCAGCTGCGGAACGAAAGGTCCTGAGTTCAAATCTTCCATCGAGTGAAAAATTTAATTTTTTATTTTCAGTTTATGTGACAAACTCTTATGTTTTCATCAGTTTTTCGGGAGTGATTATCACATCCACAAGAAAACCTAAATCGGGAAAGGTAGAAGAATCTTTTTACCCATTCGCCAAGTGTACAAGTTAGGTGGGTCGACAACATATTCATGTCATGTGACGCACATGCCATCACCAGTGTCGTATAGAATATATCAGATGTGTTTTCCTGTGGAGGAATCGGCTGACCTATGACCTTGCGATCAAATGTTTTCGGTTCCCATTGGAGAGGCACGTCCTTCCGTCTGCTAATCGCACGGTTTTGCGATGCGGTCGCAAAACACAGACACTAAACTTATTACAGTGAACAGAGACGTCAATGAACGAACGGACAGATAATAACTATGCAAAAATAAAGAAAGTAAAATTTTCACTCGAAAGAAGACTTGAACCAAAGACCTCTCGTTCTGCAGCTGCTCACGCTACCACGGGACCACGGCGTTCCTGAGCTTACATTGTCCATGATATTGCCTATGTGGCCCATGGACTACTCAGTTTGTATATTTTGCTTATTTTTTCACAGTTCCACACAACTTCTTCCTGTTTTCTCAATTGATCTGTGTTCAGTTTATCAAGGCCTATCCACTGTGCTAACTTATAACTAAATCTGAGGGGGGGGGGGGGGGGTGCGATGGGGAGGTTCCCTTATTAGATTTCTGTATGACATTCGACACAGTGCAAAACGCCATACTGGTTTTCTCGAATGTTGGGTTCTTTAGTTTGCAATCGTATTGGTTAGACATCGGAATTTTGGTCTTGACATCATCGATGGGTAACTATATTCCCAACGTACACGTATCAAGGTAGCAAAATTCCTAATAGTGTGCACAAGTGGCTCGTGCCTTGTCAAACTCCTACTCGCACCACCCCAATCAAAAATAATGAAAAACGGCTCTTGAAATTTGAAAAGGCGGTACTAAACATTGTATTTATTATACTTCATGGTCATAGAAAACGTTCATATGATGACTGAAGTTCATCCACAGTACATTAGCCACGTATTGCCCAACTACACACGAATAAACACGTATTCGTATTTTCAGTACAAGGAAAATTGTCAAGACATTAAAGAAACTCAGTTCATTTCCAAATTTGACGTGTTCGATGGTAGAAGACTTTCTTTAGTTTCAAGGTACATTGATTTTAATGTTTTAACTGTCCACATGTTAAGTAACTAGTTTTAAAAATAATTAGGTTTTACTCACAATAAAACTCTATAAACGAAGAAGCAACAATGTCCTTCTAACAGCTGTAATGTATTTTATAAAAAACTACCTTCGAAAAAACCTCGGAGGGCCCAACGGCGCGGACCGACCGTCGTGTCCTCCTCAACCGACGGACGTCTCTAGATGCGGATATGGAGGGACATGTTGTCAGCACACTCCTCTCGCAGTCGTTGTCAGTTTTCGTGCATGACAAGGGCTGAGTGTACCCCGCTTGCCAACAGCGCTCGGCAGATTCGGACGGTCACCCATCCAAATGCCATCCCAGCCCAAAAGTGCTTAACTTCAGTGATCCGACGGCAACCGATATTACCTCTGCGCATGGCCGGTAGGTTTAATATATTATACATCAGTTAAGTAGTACTCGTCCCTTCATGTGATTCTAAATTCACTCTCGAGATTGAAACACTGGCCAGAGAACATCATGTGTTTCAGAACACTCTCCCCTACTGTTTTGTCTTCGCCCATGATCGTCTTTGTTGCGAAGCGTCATGGTGTTCGTTCTACTGAGATTCGCGAGCGCGCGCGCGCGTTTGTGTGTGTGTGTGTGTGTGTGTGTGCGCGCGCGCCTTTTTCTGACCTACAACGGGTTTGTTTACAAAAGTAGGAAAACATGTCCGTTCTTGTTCATAATCGTGACGAGTAATACAAAAAAAGGTAGTTCATCCTAAGAAAGTCAGTTATTTACTACTATATTTATTAGGCGTTTTATGAAAGGGAGTAATAAATTTTCCTTAATTCTATCCTTGCTGTAGGGCATCACTACCTTAGGAAACTCGTACCACAGTTGGAGACCGCAGTCGTCTCAGTCTTAATACTGCATAAAAGACGTAAAACGAGCTGCCACAGCTGTCCAATATTGAAAACCTATTATTTAGAAACTGAGAACGATTCTATGCTTTATCAACAGTGGCTGGTTGCTGTTTCTGCTTTCAATAAGAATTCAACTATATCAGAACTAATGAACTAATCCGCAGGCCAAATAGACACCTACAGTACGTTATTAGGTAAGATGTACCAACATAACAAAAGGAAAATGTCAGTAACATTGTCATCCCTAAGGAAGAGCTATAGGTTTCTCTTAAATGCAAGAGCAATCATCGTGGGCAGGGCTGATTGCCTCCTCAAACATTTTGAGGTGTTGCCCCACCGGCACGATGAATGTTTAGTATTCCTTCCTTACGAACACTGGTCTTCATTGTTTAAACATGCCCGTGTATGCAACCGCAGTTGGTACCCGACTTAAAAAAAAGAGAAAAAAAAAACCAAACAGTGTCATCCACTAGGGTTTTGATGGCTATGCTGTAATCATCAAGTGGCAGCCATCTTGTAAGTATCGGTTTTCAGTGGCAAACATAGGCGATTTCTTGCGGCTCCATGTTAGTCCCCTGGACTGCGACTTGCACTGTTAGTAATAAACTGAATTTATCACTGTGTCTTAAGATGTGATGTAGCAAATAGTTTGAAGACATAAAACGCACTTACAATGTAAGAAGAATGGTAAGAGTGGTGCTTTCGGACATACGGAATCACATAATTATGTTTCTCACCGTGCACCAAAACATAACGTTATGGTAGTTTCGCAAAGAAATTACATTTTTTCGTCAAAGAATTTGTATATTATATTCATAGCCAACAGAAGACGGATTAGGTGTATGTATAATATACAAGAAAGGTGGCCATATACGTCCTAAACCACCTATTTCAAATGTATGTGTTATCTAAATTCTGTGTCCTTAAAGTCTTTGGGGAAGAGATGTAACTTCATTGCTACACATCCACAAGTAGTGTTGTGATTAAGAACGACTCGACTAGTTTACGTCACAGATCGAGAAATCTCAGCTTCTGCTCGCTCTTTCGAACGCCAAGCATTCTAGAGACTTCCTATCATACTATCTTCACGGTGTGGCTTAGTATTATCAATGTACTGTGGACTTAAGTAGTAGAAATAACTATAAAAACTGACTGTAATGTCTTGTACATTGCAGGACATGTTTAACAACAGCAATAATAAATAAATAAAAGACTGTCATCACGACTGAGCCCTTTTCTCGAGCCGGCCGCTGGTGGCCGAGCGGTTCTAGGCCCTTCAGTCTGGAACCGCGCGACCGCTACGGTCGTAGGTTCGAATACTGCCTCGGCCATGGATGTGTGTGATGTCCTTAGGTTAGTTAGGTTTAAGTAGTTCTAAGTTCTAGGGGACTGATGACTTGAGATGCTAAGTCCCATAGTGCTCAGAGCCATTTGAACCATTTTTTGAACCCTTTTGTAGAGCTTTCGCGTGTCCCGTTATGTAGTGACAACTGCTGGTCGAAGACCACTGCAAACACAGTGACAATCAATTTAAAGTGTTTTCTTTCATTTATTGGGTATTTAATCCTTGGTTAGCTTAATTCTTTGTTTCATCTGAATGTTTCCATTTCGTTTCCGAGATGATTAAAAGATGGTGACTCTTCTATGCATTATTCTAGCGAAAAGGCGTCGAAATTCTTATTTGAAACCAGCTTCGAAACAAATACGGTCTCTAACAATCAAATAAAAACTGTACTAGCTAAGAGTAATTAACATTTTTAAATGACAATATTTTCGCCTTTGAATGTTAGTTTTAGAGAAAAATCAGCAATAATATTTATATATCCGTAAATACTGTACGAAAAGAGTGTTGCAAATTTGTTCAAATACAACAGTGGTTTGTGCAATTGTAAGATTTAATGCCATTTCCTTCTTTGTTTCACGAAATAATCAGATTTTAAGCAGTTTGCCCCGTAACCCTTGCACTTGCGTCGTGCGAGACAAATGTTACGTAATTGCTCGAGCAGGCTCGATACTGTATCGAGCACTGGGGTGTATCGGGAAATATTTAGCCTGTTCGAACGCGAATGTCGTTTGCCCAGCCGTAACGTGAGTACTGTGTGATTGATGTACAGTGAGGATCATATTCGATTTTTCGTTCAGCAAAAATACTGTTCTCCTTGCCCTGTAAGTATCTGTCATATGTTTTAACTACTTACTATGTCACGTTTTAGATGCGTAGATAATTAACTTTTTTGATAACAGGGCAAATAGCCTCTCGGCCACTTCACTTGCTCCTGTGAAAAATCGCCGATGCTTGCCACGTATATCTACATCTACAGCTACACTTGACAAAACACTGTGAACTGTCTGGTAGAGGGTACGTCCCATTGTACCAGATAATAGGTTTCCTTCGTTCCATTCACGTATGGACTACGCAAAGAATGATTGCTTGAATGCCTCCGTGCGTGCTGCAATTATTCTGATCTCGTCCTCACGATGCACGGGGTTGTAGTATATTTCCAGGGCCATCATTTAAAGATGGTAAGCAGGCTTTCTCAGGACAGTTTAAGTTTATCTTAGAGTTTGCCAGTTCAGATTCTTCTGCATCTCCCACTGATCAAACAAACCTGTGACGATTCGTCCTGCCATTCCCTGTGTGCGCTCAATACCCCGGTTAGTCTTATTTGGTACAGGTCCCAAACGTTTGAGCGATATTCTAGGATGTGATGGAAGAGTAATTTTTTAGTAGTATCCTTTGTAGACTGACTGCATTTAACGTGGTATTCTACCAATAAACCGAAGTGCACCACCTGCGTTACCCGCGACTAAGCCAATGTGTACATTCCATTCCATATCTCTACAAAGCGTTACACCCAGGTACTTGTATGAGTTAACCGATTCCATCTGTGGTTCATTGATATTTTAGTCATAGGGGACTACGTTTTTCTGTTTTGTGAAGTGCACAGTTTTACATATCTGAACATTTAAAGCAAGTTGCCAATCTCTGCACCACTTTGAAATTTTGTTAAGATTGGCTGAATATTTATGCAGCTTCTTTCAGACAGTAATCAATTGTGGATAATTGCGTCAGCTGTAAAAAATCTGATGTTACTATTAATATCGTCCGCAATGTCATTAATATACGACATGAACAGCAAGAGTCCCATCGCACGTTCCTCGGGTAGACTCGAAGTTACTTTTACACTTGTCGAAGACATGCTATCCAAGATAACTTGCTGTGACCTATTCTCAATCCAGTCACAAATTTCGCTTGATGCGCCAAGCTATTCTACCTTTGATAATAAGCGCAGAAGTGGCACTGAGTCAAATGGTACCAGAAATCGAGAAATACTGCATCTATTTGACTGCATCCAAAGCTTTCAGTATGTTATGCGGGAAAAGTGCGATTTGTTTTTGACAAGATCAGTGTTTTCGGAATTCATGCTCGTTGGCATGGAGGAGATCATTCGGTTCGAGGTACTTCATTATGTTTGAGCTCGTAGTATATTCTAAGATTCTACAATAGATTGATGTCAAGTATATTCGACGGTTGTTTTGTGGATCACTTTTTCTACCATCCTTGTAAATGGGGTGACCTGTGCTTTCTCCCAATTACTGGGCACGATTTTCTTTCGAGGGATCTACAATAAATTATAGTTTACACAGAGGCTAGCTCAGCTGCAAATTCAGTATAGAATCTTACAGAGATTCCATCAGGCCTTAGAGCTTCGTTACGTTTTAATAATTTTATTTGTTTCTCAACGCCACTGGCATTAACAATTATTTCACTTACCTTTACAGTGGTACGAGGGTTAAACTGGGGCAATTCATCCGGGTTTCCCTTTTTAAAGGAGTATTTAAAAACGAAGTTAAGTACTTCTGCTTTTGATTTGCTACCCTCAATTTCAATTGCTGTCTTGTCCACGAGTGACTCGACGGTAACTTTGGTGCCACTAGCATCCCTTACATACAACAAATATTATTACAATATGACTGGGAAATTTATGTTACGAGCGAACTGAGGTTTTCTCTAAAGTATGGTGGTCGACAGAAGGATCTAATTGCAGTTTTATGTCCACTACTGATGCTGATTATTGTCAAAACAATCTCGCATGCGGTTTCAATTTCTATCTCGGTAGATTTGAGCTTCTTGTCTACTGCGGCAAATACACCACCTCCATTTCTAGTTTGCCTGCCTTTTTAGTATACGCTTAAATTTTCTCCAAAAATCTCATTGCTATCAATTTCCGATTTTAACCTGCTCTCGGGACCTATTATTATGTGAGCTTAACTGCTTTTCAGGAGTGCTTCAAAATCTGGCAATCTGTTGCGAATGCTTCGAGAGCTAACTACTATGACTGTAATACTCTGCCCTGTGTGGTGAATTCTCTTGGGTCTTACACTTCCGGGCCTCCTACGGCTGCCATTATCTGGACTGGATGGAGAGTTGCCTAATCTAAAAAACTCTTGTATGCATCCCATACACAGTGAACTACTTGGGTATCAGCCTCTGATATGTAGTGCACACCTGACTCATTTAGAGGGTCCCTACAATTCTCAGTCCTGTGACGCAAACCCAGAAAGCTGCAGCCTACATTGTCACAGCACCCTCGAAGTCTTTGTTTCAGTGCTACCGAACTAATCATTACTAGGAGCCAAGATCAGTTCTGGGGACAATGCTGCAAAATTGTGAAAAATTTCCAGTTGGTGTGATGAATGGCAGCTAGCCCTAAATATGGAAAAATGTGAGTTAATGCGGATGAGTAGGAAGATCAAACCTGTAATATTCGGATGCAGTATTATTAGTGTCCTGCATGACAGTGTCAAGTCATTTTAATATCTGAGCATAGCGTTGCAAAGCGGCATGAAATGGAACGAGCATGCGAGAACTGTGGTAAGAAAGGCGAATGGTCGACTTCGGTTTATTGGGTGCCTTTTGGGAAGGTGTGGTTCTTCTGTAAAGAAGACCTATTCTTAAGTACTACTCGAGTGTTTGGGATCCGTACCAGGTCGTATTCAAGGAAGACACGGAATCGGGCTGCTAGACTTGCCACCGGTAGGTTCGAGCAACACGTGAGTGTTACAGAGATGCTTCGGGAACTCAAATGGGAATCCCTGGAGGGCAGGCGACGTTCTTTTTGAGAACGATTATTGAGAATATTTAGAGAACCGACATTTGAAGCTGACTGCCGAACGATTCTACTGCCGCCAACATACAGGGTGATTCAAAAAGAATACCACAACTTTAGGAATTTAAAACTCTGCAACGACAAAAGGCAGAGCTAAGCACTATCTGTCGGCGAATTAAGGGAGCTATAAAGTTTCATTTAGTTGTACATTTGTTCGCTTGAGGCGCTGTTGACTAGGCGTCAGCGTCAGTTGATGCTAAGATGGCGACCGCTCAACAGAAAGCTTTTTGTGTTATTGAGTACAGCAGAAGTGAATCGACGACAGTTGTTCAGCGTGCATTTAAACCTCCTGATAGGTGGTGTATTAAACGCTGGTATAAACAGTTTACAGAGAATGGGTGTTTTTCTTCGAAGGTGCTACTGTAACTGGACTACAGTATCTGGAGATGTTAGAGAATTGGCTGTTCCCTCAGCTCGATCAAGAAGCACAACAATTCATATTTCAGCAGGATGGAGCGCCACCACAGTGGCACTTATCTGTCAGTAACTACCTGAACGTCAACTACCCGAGGCGATGGATCGGCCGCCAGGCAGCCCGTGACAGAGCACTTCATCACTGGCCTCCAAGAAGCCTTGATCTTACCCCCTGCGATTTTTTATTATGGGGGTATGTTAAGGATATGGTGTTTCGGCCACCTCTCCCAGCCACCATTGATGATTTGAAACGAGAAATAACGGCAGCTATCCAAACTGTTACGCCTGATATGCTATAGAGAGTGTGGAACGAGTTGGAGTATCGGGTTGATATTGCTCGAGTGTCTGGAGGGGGCCATATTGAACATCTCTGAACTTGTTTTTGAGTGAAAAAAAACCTTTTTAAATACTCTTTGTAATGATGTATAACAGAAGGTTATATTATGTTTCTTTCATTAAATACACATTTTTAAAGTTGCGGTATTCTTTTTGAATCACCCTGTACATTGCGCATAAGGACCACGAACATAATATACGAGAAACTAGGGCTCATACGGAGGCATGGAGGCAGTCGTTTTTCCCTTACTCTGTTTGAGAGTGGAACAGGAAAGGAAACGACAAGTAATGTTACAGGGTACCCTCCGCCATGCACCGTTCCGTGGTTTTCGGAGTATCTATGTAGATGTAGGTGTAGATTCGTAGACGCCTACCCTTTTACGTTTGCCTCCTCTTGATACAGGACAGAGCTGCTTGCCCAATAGGCGGAGTGAGTCTCATTGGCTCGGTTTCAGTCCGAGTTGCAGACAGTTCCTCGAACCTACTGGTGAAGGCACACTCTGAGTCCTCCCTGCTCCCCTTGTACCCTGTGCAGGGCGCCCATACCCACCACTGACACACCAGTCGCAGCCAAGTGGACGAGTAGTCACAGATCAAGTACCTCCTGTAGAGGAGACAGGATTCACCAGAGAGGATACCACTTGACATACCTTTGGTAACTCTGGTACGTGACTCCTGGGAGCTCTCCCAACACACCAGTTTCTAGCAGCTGCCAATCTTTTTCACGGTAGTCAGGGCGATTTCCAGCAACTTGCGAACGTCAGCTAACTCACCCCGTGTTTGAGAGCAGCATTGTCTTACAGCTGATGATGATGGTATAAGCGTGGAAACGCATAGTCGATAAGATAAAGACTTTGTGACCGATGCTGCATTATAATTTTTTCTCCACTTTCATTAACAGTCTCAGCGATCACAAATTAGTCCATATTGGATGTAAAGGCACTTCACGATAGTAGCTGGACTTGCTGGCTTGCCGGGTGTTCCGTCGCCCACGCTTCCCTTCTGAGAGGCTCTGGCTCAGAAATACCTCTGCCGCGGCCACAAGTGACATTCGCAACTGCGTGGGCTCTCCACATTTATACACCCTGATCCTCTACGTTAACAGCTGCCATCTAGTGCTAACATAAGTTGCGCACCACCTCCACTGTGCCATCAATCCACTTACAGCCTCATCTGCTCAGTCATAGGTTATATAAAAACTCACAAGTACAGCCTGGTTCAGAGAACTTCAGCAGAAAATTGTGGCTATTACATTTCTCAAGAACGTATGGAAGATCATTACGTGAGTCACCTGCTTCAAAATTCGGAATTTTTTACAATAAGTTCTCTTCACTCTTCGAGATTTGTTTAGGTGACGTATTCCGCACTGAAGATGTCTTCTGTCTTTTGAATAACTATTTGATTGGCAAAGAGTGGAATATTTGTGTGTGTATGAGTCCTGGTGTTAATCCTTCACAGTTATTTCGTTTATATGGGGCTCCTCCCTAACCTGTTTTTCCCGAACACCATTTCTAGTTGGGTCATGTAAATACTCAATTACCGACTACGGATATGCGAATTTAGTTACTGCATTTCCCCTTGCACAATAGATATTCGCTCCTTCGTAAATGCTCAAACGTTTCTCGAATGTGTTTGTGTTCCCAAGTTTCTACTTGCTTTTAAAAATATTGGTTTATCTGTACGAAGTGATTTTATGTGGAGTGTACAAAAAGGGGAAATTGTGCACAGAGCAGGAATTTAGTTGAAGAAAAGTACATTTTATCTTCATCAGATGGAAAGAGATACATAGAAATTAGAAAAATAGGACTGACTGGCAACAACCGTTTATCCAGCTTCGGTGGTTACTTTGTAAACTGCTGTACCTGCTCTGCCTTTTAGTGGCAAAGGATCTGTACACAACCAATAATTGTGACAAAATGTACTATAATTCTGTGCGCAGGAATATGATAATGTCTTTACTGATTCGAAAGTGTTCTGGCGATTCTGTGAGGGTGTGCTAGAAAGTAATGCCTAATGTGGAAGCTATTACAGATTTTTAAATAATACAAATGATATTAATATTCTTCATCTTTATTCCTGTCTACATTTTTATTTCTCAATATAGTGACGCTGGCGATGAACACATTTCTCCAAAGAGAGACTATTTTGTTGGTAACGTCTCTATGCAATGTTTGACTTTTTTGACGGGGCCACAACCTCACTTCTGCTTGCACCGCTTCACCAGTGTCAAAGGAAAGTCCCGAAAGGTTTTCTTTAAGTTTTGGAAACAGACGAAAATCGCACTGTATGCAGGATGGTAGAGGACAGTCGAGCCCAGGCGTCAGATTGCTGCAGATGTCGCAGCGCTCGTGTGTGGTTTGGCATTGTCATGGTGAAGGAAAGGATGCTCCAAATGTGGACGAACCCTTCAAATTCGAAACTCGATTACAGCATCCTGTTTCTCACGGACCGATGTACTTAGATTACACACCGCCATGATTCACGCTACGATTCGGAGTCCTCTAGCAGCGGAGGACTGCAAGTATTAGATATCAAGAGTAAAGATATACAATGTTTATGAAATCTGTTTTATTTCCAAAGCCTTAAGAGTTTTCACATGAAACATTAGGAAGTATTAGTTTCCACACGCCGTCGTAAATCTCCTAAAAGTTCGAGTAGAATAATTATATACCAGTAACCATTTCGTATTTTTTCCATAACTTGCAAAATTTATGTCGTTTAATAAAACAGTGTGGAAAGTATTCATTGACGTGGATAAGATTTTTGCACCTTTTATCTTTTACAATCGTCTCCTACTCTTTACGAGTTTAGTGATATCCTTAAGGAAACTGTACCCTGTTTTTATTTAAAATATCAAACGTACTGGTAACTTCGCTTTATCGTACAAACGAAATGAGACGGTTTGGTTACACACACCATTAGTGTAAGACAACTGACACCGGGAAAACCGACATTTAATCGATCTAGTTAACTCTATTCAGGAATAAAATGTAAACATGACAGCCAAAAACGGTTCAGAAATTTAGTTTTCTTCTTCGGGAGTTGCATTGCCCCTAAATGTGGTGATTTACACTGTCTACAATCTCTATTATGTATTTACTGAATAAACAATTGCAATCAATCTACACGTACATGTACGTGGGTGTAACAGTTTGTAGGGATGTGATATGGAATGAGCACGCTAGCTCAGCCGTAGTTAAAGCAGGTGGAAGATTTCAGTCTATTGGCAGGATATTAGGAAAATCAATAAGTCTAGAAATAGACTGCTTACGAATCAGTTGCGCATCGTAACGTATAATATGATTTTCTTTTTTTCCCATGAAGCTGCATACACTTTAATAGCATGACTAATGCAATAGTAGTACTGCCAAGTAGCAAAGTACTGAAGATTACATCATCTACGCAGAGTGAATGTGCCTACTGAAGAAGAATATTTTGTAGCTCGAGACTGCCATGCAGCATTAGTGGAATACTTTCGTTTATCCTCGATGTTCCAAAGATTGCTTCTGTTCACCTTGTCGAAATTATTTTTATATTTTATGAAAGCGATGTGAGACTCCAGATTTTATTCTCGTCATTTTCCCATTAAATTGCAGTGGCATTCTCGCTACACGATCGTTCCTTCCTCCATTTGTGTGGAAGTCAATTATGTTTCTCATGCTGTTGTTATTCAGTTTTGATTAGAATTAATAAGAAGTATTCCATAGCTGCTATTTGTCATTTAAATGCTGTGCCCGAGGAAAACGATGGCCTAGGTTTGGATCCCGGTGCGGCATCCAGTTTTAATTCGTCAGGATATTTCAGTGGTTCGTACACTCCGATGTAGGAAACTTGGAGAGCGATGTTTTGAGTCTGCTTTCTTTAATTTCGTTTCAGAAAACAATTTTACAATTTTACTTATAAAGAAGCCGATGAAAGCATTGATAATACATTTTTCACGGAAGTGGTCAGTCGCAGGAATTGTTGGCGTGGAAGAAGCCTGTAAACCTGAGGGACATTTACAGTGCTCTGGGAACGGTCATGCGATACCGTGTCGCTAGGCGATCGATCGACTCGAATTGCAGGTATTCAAGAACTGAATAGACTGCTCTGGAAAATGGTGGCACCAACACTGAGAAAATTGCGCGACGGAAGTCGCTCTTTCACACTTACTTTACATTTAAAATTTTTGCACTGATTAGCATTCATTCATATTCACACGCACTAAAATCGTAGCTCTAAGGATAGTCTGAAGGTTGCTGAATAAGCCTCTAACCAATGTAGAGAGTACAGAGTGAAGTGAAAAGACAGTGGAGGAGGAGAAGGTTTGGAATACCATAGCGCTTCGAGCGTTCCCTTTCATTTTTGATCGTCATCGAAACTCCAGATAAAGCTACAGTTTGCTGAGGACAGACAATGTCGATAAGAGATACAGCAACTACTGCTAAGTTATAACAAGTTATTTACGGCAGTCAGAGCTGGAATGAAATATTTTGGATATTACGTCATAAATGGGTTTGTAATAAATAATCAGTTACAACTATAGCTTTCTATTTTACTTTCAGGCAGTGGGAATCAGATCAGTGAATCGATCATCTAGACCTAATTATCGACGACATATCTTCAGAAAAATATTTCTTTCACTGGTTGATGTAACATCTTGTAACTATTAAGAACTTAGTCCTGTGCGATACAAAAGACAACTTTCCTTTGCATGAACTCCGTTGCCGTTCCTATCATCTTCTTCTAGTCGTCGGGCGGGAATGCATGCCTGTCCCCCGCACGAATCCGCTGGGCGGATTAGTGTCGAGGTCCGGTGTGCCGGCCAGTCTGTGGATGGTTTTTAAGGCGGTTTTCCATCTGCCTCGGCGAATGCGTTCTGGTTCCCCTTATTCCGTCTCAGTTACTCTGCGTCGGCGATTGCTGCGCAAACAAGTTCTCCACGTAGGAGTACACCATAATTACTGTACCACGCAAACATTGGAGTTACACTCGTCTGGTGTGAGAGGTTCCCCGGGGGCGGGGGGGATCCACGGGGGGCCGAACCGCAGAATAACCCTGGGTTCGGTGTGGGGCGGCGGTGGGGTGAGGAGACTACTGTAGCTTGTTGTGGGGCTGTGAACCACTGAGGGCTACGGCGGGGACGAAGCCTCTCCTTCCCGTCTAAGTCCCCAGTTCCGTACAATACATTTCAATACTTAGATTTAACAGGGAATGGAGCACAGTTGTCTTCTATACCACATATACTGTCAGTCTTTCGTTCAAAGTCATCTATAGAAAAGGAATAATTATCCAGGTGAAACTGGTTCTGCTTAGAATTGAAATTTGCTCTAATTTCTCTCGGATGTGCTATGTTGTGTTTTTGGAGCCAACTGACTGCTTAGTGATCCACCGACTGCCTTAGTGATAAGTAATGGAAGTCATTTTCTCTACTATTGTCAAACTGTTGCCATATTTTTTTTTCTAATTGCGACACTTTTTATACTCTCGGTCTCTTTTGATAATACTTGTTTCGGTTTCAATTGCATCTTCACATATTTTCCCCACGTCTCGCATTTCTCAGTGTTCTGCACAACGGCGCAAATCAATGCATCCGTTGTGATCTATATGACGTCCCGTTAACAACTGCTATTCAGCCCTCCAGAAGAAGTCTTACGGCTGCTTACAGTAATGAAAATCTGTCTTTTTCTTCTTCTTCTTCTATTGCAGTTCACTTTAACAATGGGCCAGAGAGATAATATCTCCGGGTGAGACCGTCCGTTGACGAAAAGTGACGGCTGTGCCATTATGTGTGAGTTCGAAACTCGCAGACTGCGGCAGCTTTCGTCTTTTACGTCTGCATCTTCGTATAAACTACGCAAGCCACATCGGTGCGTGGAGAAGGGCAGCCCTGGTACCAGTAGAATCCGCCCCCCGCCTCATCCCCCCTCCCCCCCCCCCCCCAACCACACATACGCGCTATTCCCGTTCCACTCCCGGATGGTGTGTGGAAAGAGTGATTGTCGGCAAGCCTCCGTGTGAGCTCCAGTTTTCTCTGATTTCCACGAGAGATATGTGGGAAGAACTAACATCTTTCTCGAATATTTTTAAAACGTACGCTCTCGGAATTTCAACAGTAGACTTCTCCATAACGATTGTAAAGTTTAGAGCATATTTTTGATATTCAGGAAAAGTGGTGTAAGGTATATTTTCATTCTATGTGTCATACTTAATATCTGTACACTGGATATTTTTCAGACACAGTTTTTCAATATTCGACGTGTTACACCACAGAGGTTCTGAGTACAAGCAATATGATCTCTGATTCCTAACAGCATTGTCATTGCTGTAGCATTCTAAGAGAAGCTGTGTTGGATTTGCTACTGAGCGGTCTGAAATTGCTTGCAGAGAACAAAGATACACAGGATGATGAGTTCTGGAATATGATTTGGTGAAGATTAATTTGACGAGTGCTGATCTGAGGTAATGTTGTTGCTGCACTGCTTGCTTGAGCGTAATTATGATACTTTTGAATCACGGAAGGTTTTAATAGAATTTTTCTTTATTGGTTTGCGGTAATTAATTTCATTCATCAGACGTGATTAAATACAGTTATCAGTTCACATGGCTTTCATTCAGGGGTTGTAGATCTACGACGTTTTTTAAAGATCAGTGTAATCGTCAAAAGATGAGTTTTAGCATTCACAATACAGTTTTTTTTAAAAAAAAGTTACATTCTTTTCAATCACTTAGCAAGTTCAGCAACATTTTACAAGCAACACATAGATTTGCCTGGTTATTAGTCACTATCGCAAGCAATGATCAACTGATAAGCCGGACTCATCGTCTTCTAGTTCTGCTCCCAAGTCTCACCCGAGTTCACGGGCATCCTTATAGTCGGCGATTCACGATTCCGCTTCAGTCTCAGCATCGCGTGACCTTCTTTGTAATGTTTCAGGAGGTCAGAAACACCCTCCCTCCTTGGTGTTCTGACATAAGTTCAAATGGTTAATGTTGTGGTTGGCAAGAGAGCCAACACCGTTTTGCTAAAGGAGGCCGAAATGCACGCGTTTTAGCTCACGCAGGCTTGCGTGAGGTCTGAAACATGACAGGGAAATTAGAATTTCGAAAAACGGACGTAGCTGGTGTAATACTTAACTTTAATCCATTAATGATGGTCTTGACGGTACATGATTCACAATATCAATAGTAACTGATAATGGCGCCTTGCTAAGTCGTAGCAAATGACGTAGCTGAAGGCTATGCTAAACTATCGTCTCGGCAAATGAGAGCGTATTTTGTCAGTGAACCATCGCTAGCAAAGTCGGTTGTACAACTGGGGCGAGTGCTAGGAAGTCTCTCTAGACCTGCTGTGTGGCGGCGCTCGGTCTGCAATCACTGATAGCGGCGACACGCGGGTCCGACGTATACTAACGGACCGCGGCCGATTTAAAGGCTACCACCTAGCAAGTGTGGTGTCTGGCGGTGACACCACAGTTAAAATGGCTCTGAGCACTATGGGACTTAACATCTGAGGTCGTCAGTCCCCTAGGCTTACAACTACTTAAACCTAACTAACCTAAGGACATCACACAAGCCGGCCGCGGTGGCCGTGCGGTTCTAGGCGCGGCAGTCCGGAACCGCGGGACTGCTACGGTCGCAGGTTCGAATCCTGCCTCGGGCATGGATGGGTGTTATGTCCTTAGGTTTAAGTAGTTCTAAGTTCTACGGGACTGATGACCTGTGATGTTAAGTCCCATAGTGCTCAGAGCCATTTGAACCATTTGACATCACACACATCCATGCCCGAGGCAGGATTCGAACCTGCGACCGTAGTAGCAGCGCGGTTCTGGACTGAAGCGCCTAGTACCACTCGAACACAGCGGCCGGCTGTGAGATTAGTCATGCACATTGAAAAATCTTGTGTGCACAACAGAGGACCAAAAATGGTTCAAACGGCTCTGAGCACTATGGGACTTAACATGTATGGTCATCAGTCACCTAGAACTTAGAACTGCTTAAACCTAACTAACCTAAGGACAGCACACAACACCCAGTCATCACGAGGCAGAGAAAATCCCTGACCCCGCCGGGAATCGAACCCGGGAACCCGGGCGCGGGAAGCGAGAACGCTACCGCACGACCACGAGCCATGGACAACAGAGGACCATGCTAACATCGTATAAGGAGACTTTTGAACTAATTTCTGTGCTGCACAGAACTTCACGGTTCACATTTCTTTCAATCCTTCGATAGTGACTAAATTTTGCGGAGTTCACCCACATCCGTTTGCAGTTTGTAAGGCTGATCAGAGGGAACTCGTACAATTTCAGGATCGGTGGTGACATTAAGTCCATATTTATCTCACAGTCTACCATTATCTACATCCATTGTCTCACCCAGAGAGGTTGTTGTCTGAACTAGATAGAGGCCACTATTTTATGAAAGTTAATTTCAAGGATACATTACCTTCAACTACCGCTTGAAGAGGCTTCACGACAATTGCTAGTTTTTAAATATCCATTTTGGCTAGTACATGTATAATGGCGTACCGTTTGGGCTTGCAGGTGAACCTACCATCTAAAAGTATTTAGAACAGTTCATTCATTGTGTCAAGTATTTGGACATTATTATTGTTATGGATGCGATGCATTCAGAACATCACAAGAATCTCGGCTCCAGGAAAATCGTTTTCGTCGTCAATTGGAAAAGTGCAGTTTCTTTGCCGCCAGGGTCAGCTTCCGGAGGAACATCCACAGTCATAAAGGTATCATGCTCAAGCATGACCACATCAACAAAATAATGTGGATGCCAGCACCAGCCAACCTTAAACACTCTCAGTTGTTTCCAGGAAAAATAACATATAATACCAAATTTTTTTCCGAATGGTGTAAGAGTGGCGTCAAATTTGTGTGGGCAGCCACCTGTGTAAAGGCTTTCCAGAGCCTTAAGGACATTATCAAGGCATTTCCCTGTCCGACGCCTTATAAACCTGACTGCTGTTGACACTGGAGGTGGACTGCTTTATGGCGATTTCGTCACACTTGTTGTCGGGAGGAGTGGAGCGCCCAAAGGCCTTCGCCTCCAAAACGTTAAATGCTCAATTATTCCCGGATTGAGAAACAAGCCTTAGTGATCATTTATAGAATCAAGAAATTTTCTGTATATTTGTATGGAAGTGGTTATCACCTGTTGACTGTTCCCTGTCCGGGTACCAGCCTAGGCTCCTTCCACCACCGTCTCGCGAAAGAATTTCATTTTTCTAATTATGTGTGTCGCCGCATAGCACTCTGTAGAATACAGCGACTAAAGTCAAAGCATTACATACTTAGAATTGTTGCATGTACTTGCATTGCACTGCACAAGGTTTGCTTTCCTTTAGCTAGTTTGCTGCTGCACTGCATTTTTTTAAAAATTCATCACGAACAGTATCGAGTTTCCGTTGCCACAAGTATATATATTTCAATAAAAAACGTTTTGGTTATTTATTCTTTCAGAATGCGATTGGCAATTTTATGTAGCATTTTCATTCTGTTTGCATGTGTGTTCGAAATGGAAGTCACGCATTGTGACATAACGCAGTGTACCGTTGTCATAGCACTAAAAGAATTTAACAGGACAGTTTCTTTAGTTTACTGCCCTAGGTTTTCTGATTTAATTGGTTATAGTTAATTTCAACACTGATATACAGTTATAAACTTTCAGATACTTTGGCGGTTCATTTTATCAGAAAGCGTTCCTTGAATTGTTCAGGACAACAACACAGACACACAGGGTTAAAGATAGGAAACCAACCCAGGTTTAGTCCGCGTCAAATAAACATTGTTATTAGGAAAAGTTACACAATCTCGCGGTTACTAAGTGAACACGAGACGAAATGGACTCCTATTCGTTGGATCTTCTATGCCCCTTAAATCAATCAACCTGGTAAAACAGATTGACGAGCAGTTTGTCGAACGGGTGTTTTGCAATCCACTTCTTTCGTGGATGAAGTACGTTTCCTTGAGATTCTCCCAATGAATCTGAGCTAAGCATCTGTTTTTTCTGTAACTAGGTTTATGGGGAAATATCAGTTTAGCTAGCTCTGTTCTCTTACTCTTAGGTACGACACGGTTATTATTCTTTCCTGTGATTTGTCGTCAGCTGTGTAACGGAATAGTAGATGTCTTCTACCATTTGTGTGTGCTTCTTTACATTTATTTATATTCAGGTAGAAAAGTAGGTAACGGGGTCATTTGCTTTGAACAATACACTGACCGAATTATTCCTCTGAGGACTGAAACTACCCTAACGCCGGCCGCCACTGTAAGAGATTATACGGCCACGTTATAAGCTCATGTTCAAGAAATCGAGAGCATACGAGAGAAAATAGACGAAAGTTTAAAATACATGTCGGGGGCCGAAATTTTTTTAGTCGTGGGTGATGCGAAGTGAGAGAATGGTAAGCGAATTTACTGCAGAATATGGATTGGGAGAAATTATAGATAGGGAAGAGAGACATTTGGAGTACTGCTACTGGTTTCAATTGGTAATGGTGAACACCACCTTCTAAAATCATATGACAAGAGGATATGTTTGGAAAAGACGAGGAATCACTAGAAGATAGCAACTGGATGACATCATGGATGGACAAATAATTAGAAATAAAATTCTGGACTGCAGAGTATACCTACGTGCGGACATAGACTAAAACTACGACTTAATAGTGAAGAACAGCAGGCTGAAATTCAAGAATGCAGAGCAAAAGGGAAAAAGATTAAATGGAACACTGAGAAATTAGGGCAGCGACCTGTGGCCTAAGAAAAAAAATCAATAGTAGTTCAGTAGGACAGTAATGCAACAAAGAAATAAATGAATAACGCAGGCGAGGGCACCATAAGTAAAGCGAAAGTAGAGATCAAGAAGCCATGGAAATTGAGAAAACTGTCAAGCTTACGGATGCAAGATAAAAATATGAGTATTACGAATGAGTTAGGAAGGCAGCATTACTGTTCACTTAAAATTTAATGTAATGGGAATCGCAAGCAAGCTAAATCAGAATGGATGGGAAAAACATGCAAAGATATTAAGAAAGATCTTACTGAAGAAGAAGTCGACATGGTGCGTTGGAAAATTGACGTGACTTCGATGAAGTAAAATGTAATGATGTTAACAAACGAGGTCCATATGAAAAACCTCTATTAAATGCAGAAGGTAGGGCAGGCAGATGGTAGGTGTACGTCCAAGGGCTGTAAGACAGAGAGGAACTGTCTCAAAATGTGGTAGAACATGAGGAAGAAATTTATGCGGAACAAATAAGTGACCCAGTAATGCAGTCACAATTTGATAGAATACTGAATTACCTGAGTTCAGACAAGTCAGGAGGAGTCCTGAAATAAGTGAAATGTAGAGGTGGTACAGGAACTACAATGCTATTTGAGTTGGTATCAAACAGCTATGAAATGGGTGACTTGCCATTGGGTTTCAAGAAAAGCATTGCCATCAAATTACCAAAAAAAGGCACGTTTAGGTAAATGTGAAAAATATCGGGCAGTTAGTATGAAAAGACACTCTGCTAAACTGTTGATCCAGATAAAGTACAGAGGAACAGAAAGAAAGAAAGAAAGAAAGAAAGAATGAATGAATGAAGCCTTTCCGGGGGAAGATCAGCTTGGTTTTTGTTTCAGGAATGGAGGAGGGGGGAGAGGGGTGGGGGTAGAGAATCTGACATTGCGCTTTCAGGGGAAGTGCGTGACCCAGAACGCTCAGAACCGCGTGAAAATGTGTGTAGAATATAAATCACCCACCCAAATAACAGTGGTATGAGCCATTTGAATGAATGCAAAACTGTGCCTCTTGCTATCGTATCGTGTCATACCCAGCTGTCACAGGCCCTGCACACCATATGTTGCTTCCATAAACTGGCTCTAATCCTTCTTTTTTGTGCTTGGTTGTAAGATTTCATTGGACTTGCGGTATAATTAGAAAGACTACAGGTGACTATGAATTTACGCCCTGACCTTAATTAGTAAGCCTTCCCCTTGTCTACCTGGCCTTTTGCCCTTTGACTGTGGTGGCTGTTATTGGCCTGCGTTAGAGGTAATCAAATCTAAATGATCCTAAATGCTGAAATAAGTTAATGAAATGGTGGCCTTGTCATTATTGTGATCAACTGTTGATGAGTAACTAATGCATCAACACAGGATTGATCTGTTATAAAAATTATGGCACAGGTTTATTGATCATAAAATAGGACAAACAATACAAGCCAAGCGTAATGATAATAAATCATTAACTGTTGTCAACACAAATAGACGCTACAAATAGTTAACACTCCACTTGGTGGCGATTGATTGACAAAGGCTAAGAAGGATGTAGGCTGCAGTAGGTACTGGGAGATGAAGAAGCTTGCACAGGATAGAGTAGCATGGAGAGCTGCATCAAACCAGTCTCAGGACCACAACAACAACAACAACAACAACAACAACAACAACGTTTGTCTGATTAAACTGTTTACCCTAGCTCAAAACATGGATAACCCAATCTGAAATTATCTAATGATGAATAGACTTTGACGGATTTGTTCTATGCGGAAGTTATACTATGTTGCTGCAGCTGAGAACAAGTGGCGAGATTGTGATTCTTCTTCGCCCTAGCAAGCCAGAGCAGATGATAGCCGTGGTTCAAGCATCTGCAGAGCAGTGAGGTGCGGCGCTTGTAACTCGTTACCGTGGGCACGAAATATCGAAATATACGAAGTCGCAGCTGGCGATCTGTTAGATGGATTGCAGTCACTCTCTAATGGATCCCAGAAATCTCGTCAGATTCCAACATGTGACACTTCCTTTCACCGGTCATATCACGGACCGATTTTACTCACTTGTGCGGCAGTGCACACAGGGAGATCAAACATCAAGGTGGCAGACCTGACATGAATAGGGTTGTCCTTGGCACAGCAAAATGTCCTAAATGACTGAGGTCTAAACTGCTCCCCAGTCAAGACCAATGCTAGTGTGAAGTCATGCCCAGGACAAGTGTTCAAAGTGCAATCCACTCATAACTAAAACCGAGATCAGCATCCGCTCCAGAGCGGAGTCTGAATCAGAAGACCAGTTTCTCCTCTCCTCACGTTCCATCAAACCCCAGTAAACTCCCCAAAAGCACCCACGCAACTGACCCCGCAAGTGTTTTGCGCCAATCATAAAACTCCACGAACTCCATGACTCCCCTCTAACTCGTCTGCTCTACCCACCAGCCAATCATAGTCAAAGTTGACAATACTCTTCTATTTTCTGGAGAAGCAGCCAATCTCTAACTCATAAATTCTCACACAGAGAGGAGAAGACGTTGTGTTTCCAGCTTGTTTTTTCCCCACAGCCATTTTAGACAACATGTTTTGAGTTTCTGTTTAACCCTAAAGTGAACAACACATTTATAATGCAATTCTTTATCTGGACGGCCCAAGCATTCCAGCGTGCCTGACCAGGGGCCTCAACTAAACTACTAAGAGAAGTGCTTTGTGTCCTAACATAGACCATTTCAGAACCGCCATAAATGTTGTATTCCATTCTAAAATAGTTTCTAATAAGAGAACCTCCCCATCGCACCCCCCTCAGATTTAGTTATAAGTTGGCACAGTGGCTAGGCCTTGAAAAACTGAACACAGATCAATCGAGAAAACAGGAAGAAGTTGTGTGGAACTATGAAAAAAATAAGCAAAATATACAAATTGCGGTGTCCATGTGCAAGATAGGCAGCATCAAGGAGAATGTGAGCTCAGGAGCGCCGTGGTCCCGTGGTTAGCGTGAGCAGTTGCGAAACGAGAGGTCCTAGGTTCAAGTCTTCCCTCGAGCTTGTGCTCCGTCTCTAATGACCCCGTTGTCGACGGGACGTTAAAAAACACTAACCTAACCATCTTCCCTCGAGTGAAAAGTTTACATTCTTTATTTTCGCAAAGTTATGATCTGTCCGTTCGTTCATTGACGTCTCTGTTCACTGTAATAAGTTTAGTGTCTGTGTTTTGCGACCGCACCGCAAAACCGTGCGATTAGTAGACGAAAGGACGTGCCTCTCCAATGGGAACAGAAAACATTTGATCGCAAGGTCATAGGTCAACCGATTCCTCCACAGGAAAACACGTCTGATATATTCTATACGACACTGGTGACGGCATGCGCATCACATAACAGGAATATGTTGTCGACCCACCTAACTTGTACACTTGGCGAATGAGTAAAAAGATTCTTCCACTTTGCCCGATTTAGGTTTTCTTGTGGATGTGATAATCACTCCCAAAAAAGTGATGAAAACATAAAATTTTGTCACATGAACTGCAACAAATGAATGCATCAGTTTCACAGTCGCACACTTTTCCCTGTGCTCTGTCAAAACATATGTTTTTAACGTTTTCAAATTTTTCCGTCTGTAGACCGTCAAATCCTGCATATGTCCAAACAAATCTGGACATGTCCTGGAATTTTGGAGAGCGAATTTGATTATGTGTGAGTGCCTGAACTTTGATAATTGTCTGAAAATAAAAAATTAAACTTTTCACTCGAGGGAAGACTTGACCAAGGACCTCTCGGTCGGCAGCTGCTCACGCTAACCACGGGACCACGGCG
This sequence comes from Schistocerca nitens, assembly GCF_023898315.1. Lineage (NCBI taxonomy): Eukaryota > Metazoa > Arthropoda > Insecta > Orthoptera > Acrididae > Schistocerca > Schistocerca nitens. The sequence goes on along the minus strand of NC_064621.1, from coordinate 539,176,638 downwards.
CACCTCAGTTCACATTGTCCTAGATGTTGCCTATCTTCCTCATGGACTACTCAGTTCGTATATTTTGCTTATTTTTTTCATACTTCCACACAACTTCTTCCTGTTTTCCCGATTGATCTGTGTTCAGTTTTTCAAGGCCTATCCACTGTGCCAACTTATAACTAAATCTGAGGGGGGTGCGATGGGGAGGTTCCCTTGTAAGGACTAAGGCTTCCTAAAAACTCGTCAGGCAGAGGAATGACACCACCTGGTGGCTCTCTTGACAGTGTCAGGTCAACGGTGAGCATGGAAACTCGAGAACGGCCGCCATCCCTGTTCACGAAGGGCATTTATGACACTGTCGAAACGCCTTGCCTGTGCGACCTAAATCTCTTTCACGCCCCTGCACCTACTGTGGCCAGAGGCTCCTAATAGTTAGGTCCAGGTAGGCAGTTTTTCCGTCTCTTCAGCCAAAAGCATTGTCTGCACATCGGTGTGAGAAATTCTTGGGATCCGCATTCTGTCCCCGGTAAGTGCTTCAAGACGTCCCTTTCGCTAATAGCTGCACATGGCTTCCAAGACCAAAACGTCCACTGCCAGATTTTCTGTTAATGACCAAACTGCCTGCTTGTCCTCAACTCCAGAACTCCAGAAAATACTATTCAGAGGAGAGCCACCATAAAAATCTTGTATGCATTAACAACATATATGCTCCCATCAGTGCCAGCTCGTGTTGATAACTTCCTGTTGCCTCACAAATAGATGTCTTGGATGTGAAACCAACATTAAAGAGTGTAAACAGGCTGGTTATGTTTTCTTATTGGCAACGTTACGTAGCGCTCTGTATGAAAATCACTTGCTGTGCTGTGTGCAGTCTGTGGCCAGTTTGCATTGTTGTCTGCCATTGTAGTGTTGGGCAGTTGAATGTTAACAGCGCGTAGCGCTGGGCAGTTGGAGGTGACCCGCCAGCAGTGGTGGATGTGGGGAGAGAGATGGCGGAGTTTTGAAATTTGTAATACTGGATATCATGAAGTGCTATATATATTATGACTATTAAGGTAAATACATTGTTTCTTCTCTATCAAATTCTTTCATTTGCTAACTATGCCATCAGTAGTTAGTGCCTTCCATAGTTTGAATCTTTTATTTAGCTGGCAGTAGTGGCGCTCGCTGTATTGCAGTAGTTCGAGTAACGAAGATTTTTGGTGAGGTAAGTGATTTGTGAAAGGTATAGGTTAATGTTAGTCAGGGCCATTCTTTTGTAGGGATTTTTGAAAGTCAGATTGCGTTGCGCTAAAAATATTGTGTGTCAGTTTAAGCACAGTCTTGTATAATTGTTCAAAGGGGACGTTTCATATGATTTCGAAACTCCGCCATTTCTCTCCCCACATCCACCACTGCTGGCGGCTCACGTCCAACTGCCCAGCGCTACGCGCTGTTAACATCCAACTGCCCAACACTACAATGGCAGACAACAATGCAAACTGGCCACAGACTGCACACAGCACAGCCAGTGATTTTCATACAGAGCGCTACGTAACGTTGCCAATAAGAAAACATAAACAGCCTACTTACAAGAGTAGCCATGAATATGAAAAATAATAAGAGAGCGACTCATCCCTTCTATCTGTCCCACACCACACTTGATTGCCACTTGTGTAGTGCCTCACTTCAAAATGTCATAGTGTGTCATGAAACAGGCGAAATCACCAAATAGTATTGAGATCTCACAGTGGTGACACGAGTGTTGAGGGCAGCTTTGCCAACCAACATTGTATATAAAGGAAACTTCCTAACCTGACCTCATCACTTCAGGTGTCACTCTCACACACAAAGCAGCATGCCTGCAAGATTTACTGATAAACATTGCTGAGTGTAGTAGGATTCATGTGGACTAGAGGGTCGTTGCCACACCACAGCCTTCAGATAAAAAATTAATAAGAGGTTTCTTCAGCAGTATTTTTACTTACTCATACAATTTTTGAGGTCAGAGACGACTAATGTCCCTAGTCAAATTACAGTTCCATGGAATTTGAACCGTTCTCTGACTCAGTGATTTACCTCTGCTCAGTCATATACCAGATTTCAGTCATCCATAATAAATAAAAGGACAATAACTACAACTTAAGAAACACGCTCATTCTCAAAATCTAAACAAGGAAGTTACATGTGTCATTTGTTGTGCTTATTTCCCAGGGCAGTGTAATATTGTTCCTTCTATCTACAAGACATTTGAAAATCACGCTTTACAAGTCAAACTTACATACACACTTGACAAATTATCTAGACTAGATCAGTTGCATCAAAAATAGTTTCACCAGAAAATATATAGAATTACATGAGAATCTGAGTCATAAGGGTTTCTAGGGAGACACTTCACATTTACAATGTCACACAGATAAAACATAGCTCTAAACATACACCCAAATGGTCTCCGCATTGGCTGAAGCATCAACGTACAGCGAGGTTGCGACAGAGTGAAGGTCGCCCTTCACTCAGCACTTGATGTAGGAGCAGCAGGAGATAGATCTGGTCCCCCATCTGTTCCAAAGGCATATCAGTAAGGCACGTCTCGACCGTGGCCCGATCAGATGAGTCTCAGCTTCAATTGTTGAGAGCCGATGGTAGTGTTCGAATGTGGCATAGACCTCACGAAGCCGTGGATCCAAGTTGTGAACAAGCACTATGCAAGCTGGTGATGGCTCAATAATGGTATGGGCTGTGTTCGCATGGAAAGGAATGAGTCTTCTGGTCAAACTGAACCGATCATTGACTGAAAATGGTTATGTTCGGCTACCTGGAGACCATTTGCAGCCATTCATGGACTCCATGTTCACAAGCAATGGTGGCATTTTTATGGATAGCAATGCTTCATGTCACCGAGCCACAATTGTTCGTGATTTGTTTGAAGAACATTCTGGACAATTCGAGCGAATGATTTGGCCACCCAGGTCTCCCAACATGAATCCCATCGAACATTTATGGGACGTAATCGGGAGGTCGGTTCGTGCACAAAATCCTACACAGGAATACTTTCCCAGTTATGGACAGCTACGAAGGGTTCACGGGTCAATATTTCTGCAGGGGTCTTCCAACGACTTGTTGAATTCATGCCACATTGACTTTCTGCCCAACTCCGGTCAAAAGGACGACCGACACGATATTAGGAGGTATCACAACATGACTTTTGTCATCTCAGTGTAAATATTCTGTGCGGTGCCTCTTGGAACACTAAACACTTAGGCTAACTCGGTTACAGAAGCACCCACTATACGAGCACGAACGATTTGCTCACGTTCGGAGTCACTTAGCTCGCACATAGTACCCCCACAACTACATGGAACACTGTCTAATCTTCGGGAGGACGACGGTTCAATCCCGCCTCCAGCCATCTTGATTCAGGTTTTCCGTGATTTCCCTAAATCGTTTCAGGCAAATGCCGGGATGGTTCCTTTGAAAGGGCACGGCCGATTTCCTTCCGAATCCTTCCCTAACCCGAGCTTGCGCTCCGTCTCTAATGACCTCGTTGTCGACGGGACGTCAACCACTAACCACCACCACGACTGTCTAATCCACGACTAACACTTGCAACGTATTGAGGGCATTGCAGAGGTGCCCTTCGTGATCAGACACTACACCACCACCTGCAGTCTTGGATAGCATCTGCATTTATGTTGCAGCATACACTTCTTGCGGTGTTTCAATATTTTTGTCCAGCTCCACTACTTTAATATATAAACAACTTGTAAATAGCTTTCACATACATGAATCGGCGGTTACTGTTAGCGAGTGTGCCCTACGATTACGTACACTATATGTAATACACCGGTAACGGCCTTGCCGCAGTGGATACACCGGTTCCCGTGAGATCACCGAAGCTAAGCGCTATTGGGCGTGGCCAGCACTTGGATGGGTGACCATGCAGCCGCCATGCGTTGATGCCATTTTTCGGGGTGCACTCAGCCTCGCGATGCCAATTGAGGAGCTACTCGACCGAATAATAGCGGTTTCGGTCAAGAATACCATCATAACGACCGGGAGAGCAGTGTGCTGACCCCACGCCCCTCCTATCCCCATCCTCCTCTGAGGATGACATGGCGCTCGGATGGTCCCGGTAGGCCACTCGTGGCCTGAAGACGGAGTGCTTTTTTGATATGTGATACACCAGGAATCCTCCGTCACATTCCATAAGGAGGCTGGCAGGGTATAGATGTAGCTGCAAAAAGTGAAAGAAAACTTCGGAACAGGAATAAAAGTTGAAGGTGGGCAGGTATCAATACTGAGATTAATAGCACACACTGGCCGTGTGTAAGAAAGGCTAAGCAGACCTTTGAAACGAGAAGATAATATGCTTAATACGAAATGTGGTTTACGATTAAACAGAGAAAAGATGAAGGTGGTGAAAAGCTGTAAAAACGGTAATAACGATTGCTTGGTTTCAAAACTGGCAACGAGACAGTTGTAGAAGAATCCTCGTCTCCAGGAATAAAGTTTCCACAGGATAGCAAGATATCAGAAGCAGATTTACACAGTTGAAGAGAGCTTTCATCTGTAAAAGAGCTGTACTGGTACCAGTTATTAAGGAAGTCTGAGAGAGAAATTCCTGAAAGTGTACTCCTGGAGCACAACTTTGTACGGTGTGGCCGAGCGGTTTAGGTGCTTCAGTCTGGAGCCGTGCGACCGCTACGGTCGCAGGTTCGAATCCTGCCTCGGGCATGGATGTGTGTGATGTCCTTAGGTTAGTTAGGTTAGGTTAGTTCTAAGTTCTAGGGGACTGATGACCTCAGATGTTAAGTCCCGTGGTGCTCAGAGTCATTTGAACCACAGCTTTGTATGGAAGTTAAACGTGGACTATCAGAAATCGGAAGACGGGGAAACTGGGGCGTCTTCCGCTACATGATGGTTGCGGGACCCTCGACCCTGTCTCCTTTGTCAGCTGGCTCGGTCATCCCTCTTGTACTCTATTTTAATTGCATTTAGATGCTATTGCCCTTTTTCTGTCGCACGCCGTTTTCCGTTTTAGGGCTAGTGCTCCGATGAATAGTGGACACTGTTTCCCCCCTTTAAGGCTTCGACTATAACGGATCGGGAGTGGGACGGCTGTAGAAGGGACGGCCTCCGTCGCATACCGCATACAGAGCGATAGGAGATGCTCGACTCGCCCCAGCCAACTGCTAACCAGATTATCTATCTCACCTTTTGATGGACCAGTTGATGTCCTTTATGTTTTTATCCTTCTCATTTTTATGATCTGCTTAAACGGTTAGGTTCAGCTACTTATGCTATTACGGTTATTGCAAATATTGGTGATAAACATAATAGTAAATTAGCCTACTATGGCTGTTTTGATTCACTGCTTTCATGTGGCATTTTATTTTGGGGTAATTTATCATAAGAGAAAAAGTATTCATTGCACAAAAGCGTGTAATCAGAATAATACGTGGAGCCCACCCAAGATCGCCTTGTAGGCGTTTGTTTAGGAACTCTGGATATTCACAGTACCTTCGCAATACATACACTCACTTATGACATTTGTAATTAATAACTCAACCCAGTTCAAAAATAATAGCAAAGTGAGTAGCTACAACACTATAAGAAAGGATGATCTTTACTATTCTAGGTTGAATCTGACTTTGGCACGGAAAGGGTAAACTAGGCTGCCACAAAAATCTTTGGTCATTTTACAAATAGCGTTAAAAGTCTGACAGATTATCAACCAGCATTTAAAAACAAATTAAAAGATCATCTGATTGGGGTTGTTTGGGGGACGAGACCATACAGCGAGATCATCGGTCTCATCGGATTAGGGAAGGACGGGGAAGGAAGTCGGCCGTGCACTTTCAAAGGAACCATTCCGGCATTTGCCTGGAGCGATTTAGAGAAATCACGGAAAACCTAAATCAGGATGGCCGGACGCGGGATTGAACCGTCGTCCTCCTGCATGCGAGTCCAGTGTGCTGGCCACTGCGCCACCTCGCTCGGTAGAATTTGTGAATGACAACTCCTTCCACTTAATAGACGAATTTTTATACATGAAGTAATAACTGTAAAAACGAAGTATCGTGTAAAGAAAACTGAAAACTTATGTTAAACTGACACGTTGCACACCATTACGAAATGTCGTATTCATGATCAGTGGAACAAGTATTAATGCAATGGATTGTAACTATTGAGAAACACTCGGCTATATGGCATTCTGTACTCAGTAACCGCCCTCACTCTGGTTGGAGTGAGGGATCTCATTCGGGTGTGGCACAGATGAACCCTGGCAGGCTCCCTCGCCTTCTCTCACCTAAGTACCGGCCCGACCCATATATTTGCACTTCTCCGTAAATTAATTCTCAGCTCGTACATTGACGTTGCTTTCAATGCGTCGATTTCGTTATCTGATCAAGTTTCTGGCAGACGTCACTAATTACAGACGAACTGTCTCTTGACCGAGGGATTGATAAGCTCACTGCTTAACCTCTTAATTCCCAACGAAGAGGAAACTGGAAGGGTTCGAAATTGTCGTGCTGTCAAAGAATGTTATAAGGTAAGTGGACAGATAAAGTACGAAATGAAGTGCTGAAAGCAATAGATGAGAATAAAAATTTATGGATGATCATTACCAGAAGACGAGACAGGTTTGTGGAATATATGACGTAGCATCCAGGGACATATGCTACGTCTTCCAGGATTCGTTAACTTGGTGTTGGAATTAACAATAGAGACGGGTACAGGTAGACCCTGCCTAGGATATGCATAATTTATTGTAGACGGTGTTGGACGTACTAGTTACGAGTAGAGGCGGGTGTAGAAGTTATGCATAGATGAAAATTTTAGCATAAGGCAGGAAACGATGCACAACATCAAACTAGACGAAAGATTAATCACTTAAAAAGAAAAGAACAGGGAGTTACCAGTAGGTGTTAATGAAGCTAACAGGTGATCTCTATCGACGTCCTCCTTTCGTTCACACCTTAGCCGGTTCCTATAAATACGCCTTGTCACAGTTGGCTGCCAGCCACTCGCCAGACTGGCTCCCACGTGTCTTTGGCAACAGGTCAAGACTGTAATCAGAAGGGGCACTTCGTGCGGAAGCGGAATGGAACTAGAAAGCAGACGTGTTCTTTCAGCAGTCTAAAGTGTCAATGAATACAACAGTTCACTTAGAGACAACAGTAGCTGTTTTTCTTGCTTTACAACCGGGCAGCCATTTGCCTTAGCCGAGAGAAAGGACATTGCCACCTGTCGCCCGTTTCTCACTTGTGTTATCGGAAACCGGCAACCGAACGAAAGCTAGCAAGCCTAACAGGGGAGAGAGTGGATGACCACTAAACATAGTTGCTTAGAGTAACGGCTTGGTCTTGGGAATATGTGAGCGCAATTCAAAAAGTAAGGTACAAATTATTACGACAGGCCAAGTAATTTTCATTGAATGCTGCATGCACTACACTTCGAAGTGACACAGGTACATGACACTACTTTTCAGCACAGTGACCAAATTTCTGTAAACAATGGTGGGAACGTTGTCCCAATAGTTCAGTTCCTCGGCGGTAGAAACCTGCTACTTGGTAACGGAGACATACGAGAACCGCTGCCTGTTCGTCGTCATCGATGGAAAACACTTCCCCCCAGATGTTCTTCCAGCTTTCCGAAGAAAGGATGGAAATTGCATGATTCAAGATCTGGGCTGTAAAGGCGGCCACACACGTAACTGTGTACTTGACAAGCACGCATGTGCAAGCGTCCTTGCATCAAGCATGTTTGAGTGTGCGTGAACGAATTACCCGTGGTCTAGGGGTGCCGGCACGGTAGCTCAGCGTGTTCGGTCAGAGAGCCGGTTGGCCTCTGTAATAAAAACCTGAGTGGAAGGATCAATCACCGAACTTGAACAGGATGTCTTGCGACGCCCGCAACGACCAAACACAACGATCAATAACGAAAAAAAAGGGGGTAGCGTCCTTGATTCATAATCAAAACGTCTTCGGTCCCGGGTTCGATCCCCGCCACTGCCTAAAATTTGATAAATAATCAACATTGGCGGCCGAAGACTTCCGGCATAAGAAGTCAGCCTCATTCTGCCAACGGCCTTGTCAAAGAGGGCGGAGGAGCGGATAGAGGTTCAGGGCACTCTCTTGTCCTAGGGGTGGGAAATTGCCCCTAAAGGCGGAAGAATCAGCAATGATCAACGACATGAGGATGCAGAAGGCAATGGAAACCACTGCATTAAAGACACGTAACGTGTATCCACAGGACATGTGGCCTGTAATTGAAGAAGTGTCATGATGATCTCTCCATTGGCAAAAGATTCCGGAATAGTCCCCCATTCGGATCTCCGGTAGGGGACTGCCAAGGGGGAGGTTACCATGAGAAAAAGATTGAATAATCAACGAAAGGATAACGTTCTACGAGTCGGGGCGTGGAATCTCAGAAGCTTGAACGTGGTAGGGAAACTAGAAAACCTGAAAAGGGAAATGCAAAGGCTCAATCTAGATATAGTAGGGGTCAGTGAAGTGAAGTGGAAGGAAGACAAGGATTTGTGGTCAGATGAGTATCGGGTAGTATCAACAGCAGCAGAAAATGGTATAGCAGGTGTAGGATTAGTTATGAATAGGAAGGTAGGGCAGAGGGTGTGTTACTATGAACAGTTCAGTGACAGGGTTGTTCTAATCAGAATCGACAGCAGACCAACACCGACAACGATAGTTCAGGTATACATGCCGACGTCGCAAGCTGAAGATGAACAGATAGAGAAAGTGTATGAGGATATTGAAAGGGTAATGCAGCTTGTCAAGGGGGACGAAAATCTAATAGTGATGGGCGACTGGAATGCAGTTGTAGGGGAAGGAGTAGAAGAAAAGGTTACAGGAGAATATGGGCTTGGGACAAGGAATGAAAGAGGAGAAAGACTAATTGAGTTCTGTAACAAGTTTCAGCTAGTAATAGCGAATACCCTGTTCAAGAATCACAAGAGGAGGAGGTATACTTGGAAAAGGCCGGGAGATACGGGAAGATTTCAATTAGATTACATCATGGTCAGACAGAGATTCCGAAATCAGATACTGGATAGTAAGGTGTACCCAGGAGCAGATATAGACTCAGATCACAATATAGTAGTGATGAAGAGTAGGCTGAAGTTCAAGACATTAGTCTGGAAGAATCAATACGCAAAGAAGTGGGATACGGAAGTACTAAGGAATGACGAGATACGTTTGAAGTTCTCTAACGCTATAGATACAGCAATAAGGAATAGTGCAGTAGGCAGTACAGTTGAAGATGAATGGACATCTCTAAAAAGGGCCATCACAGAAGTTGGGAAGGAAAACATAGGTACAAAGAAGGTAGCTGCGAAGAAACCATGGGTAACAGAAGAAATACTTCAGTTGGTTGATGAAAGGAGGAAGTACAAACATGTTCCGAGAAAATCAGGAATACAGAAATACAAGTCGCTGAGGAATGAAATAAATAGGAAGTGCAGGGAAGCTAAGACGAAATGGCTGCAGGAAAAATGTGAAGACATCGAAAAATATATGATTTTCGGAAGGACAGACTCAGCATACAGGAAAGTCAAAATAACCTTTGGTGACATGAAAAGCAACGGTGGTAACATTAAGAGTGCAACGGGACTTCCACTGTTAAATGCAGAGGAGAGAGCAGATAGGTGGAAAGAATACATTGAAAGCGTCTATGAGGGTGAAGATTTGTCTGATGTATAGAAGAAGAAACAGGAGTCGATTTAGAAGAGATAGGGGATCCAGTATTAGAATCGGAATTTAAAAGAGTTTTGGAGGACTTACGGTCAAATAAGGCAGAAGGGATAGATAACATTCCATCAGAATTTCTAAAATCATTGGGGGAAGTGGCAACAAAACGACTATTCACGTTGGTGTGTAGAATATATGAGTCTGGCGACATACCATCTGACTTTCGGAAAAGCATCATCCACACAATTCCGAAGACGGCAAGAGCTGACAAGTGCGAGAATTATCGCACAATCAGCTTAACAGCTCATGCACCAAGCTGCTTACAAGAATAATATACAGAAGAATGGTAGAGAAAATTGGGAATGCGCTAGGTGACGATCAGTTTGTCTTTAGGAAAAGTAAAGGAACGAGAGAGGCAATTCTGACGTTACGGCTAATAATGGAAGCAAGGCTAAAGAAAAATCAGGACACTTTCATAGGATTTGTCGACCTGGAAAAAGCGTTCGACAATATAAAATGGTGCAAGCTGTTCGAGATTCTGAAAAAAGTAGGGGTAAGCTATAGGGAGAGACGGGTCATATACAATTTGTACAACAACCAAGAGGGAATAATAAGAGTGGACGATCAAGAACGAAGTGCTCGTACACTCGTGGAAATGGAAAAAAGAACACATTGACACCGGTGTGTCAGACCCACGATACTTGCTTCGGACACTGCGAGAGGGCTGTACAAGCAATGATCACACGCACGGCACAGCGGACACACCAGGAACCGCGGTGTTGGCCGTCGAATGGCGCTAGCTGCGCAGCATTTGTGCACCGCCGCCGTCAGTGTCAGCCAGTTTGCCGTGGCATACGGAGCTCCATCGCAGTCTTTAACACTGGTAGCATGCCGCGACAGCGTGGACGTGAACCGTATGTGCAGTTGACGGACTTTGAGCGAGGGCGTATAGTGGGCATGCGGGAGGCCGGGTGGACGTACCGCCGAATTGCTCAACACGTGGGGCGTGAGGTCTCCACAGTACATCGATGTTGTCGCCAGTGGTCGGCGGAAGGTGCACGTGCCCGTCGACCTGGGACCGGACCGCAGCGACGCACGGATGCACGCCAAGACCGTAGGATCCTACGCAGTGCCGTAGGGGACCGCACCGCCACTTCCCAGCAAATTAGGGACACTGTTGCTCCTGGGGTATCGGCGAGGACCATTCGCAACCGTCTCCATGAAGCTGGGCTACGGTCCCGCACACCGTTAGGCCGTCTTCCGCTCACGCCCCAACATCGTGCAGCCCGCCTCCAGTGGTGTCGCGACAGGCGTGAGTGGAGGGACGAATGGAGACGTGTCGTCTTCAGCGATGAGAGTCGCTTCTGCCTTGGTGCGAATGATGGTCGTATGCGTGTTTGGCGCCGTGCAGGTGAGCGCCACAATCAGGACTGCATACGACCGAGGCACACAGGGCCAACACCCGGCATCATGGTGTGGGGAGCGATCTCCTACACTGGCCGTACACCACTGGTGATCGTCGAGGGGACACTGAATAGTGCACGGTACATCCAAACCGTCATCGAATCCATCGTTCTACCATTCCTAGACCGGCAAGGGAACTTGCTGTTCCAACAGGACAATGCACGTCCGCATGTATCCCGTGCCACCCAACGTGCTCTAGAAGGTGTAAGTCAACTACCCTGGCCAGCAAGATCTCCGGATCTGTCCCCCATTGAGCATGTTTGGGACTGGATGAAGCGTCGTCTCACGCGGTCTGCACGTCCAGCACGAAGGCTGGTCCAACTGAGGCGCCAGGTGGAAATGGCATGGCAAGCCGTTCCACTGGACTACATCCAGCATCTCTACGATCGTCTCCATGGGAGAATAGCAGCCTGCATTGCTGCGAAAGGTGGATATACACTGTACTAGAGCCGACATTGTGCATGCTCTGTTGCCTGTGTCTATGTGCCTGTGGTTCTGTCAGTGTGATCATGTGATGTATCTGACCCCAGGAATGTGTCAATAAAGTTTCCCCTTCCTGGGACAATGAATTCACGGTGTTCTTATTTCAATTTCCAGGAGTGTATTAAGAAGGGTGTAAGACAAGGCTGTAGCCTTTCGCCCCTACTCTTCAATCTGTACATCGAGCAAGCAATGATGGAAATAAAAGAAAGGTTCAGGAGTGGAATTAAAATACAAGGTGAAAGGATATCAATGATACGATTCGCTGATGACATTGCTATCCTGAGTGAAAGTGAAGAAGAATTAAATGATCTGCTGAACGGAATGAACAGTCTAATGCGTACACAGTATGGTTTGAGAGTAAATCGGAGAAAGACGAAGGTAATGAGAAGTAGTAGAAATGAGAACAGCGAGAAACTTAACATCAGGATTGATGGTCACGAAGTCAATGAAGTTAAGGAATTCTGCTACCTAGGCAGTAAAATAACCAATGACGGACGGAGCAAGGAGGACATCAAAAGCAGACTCACTATGACAAAAAAGGCATTTCTGGCCAAGAGAAGTCTACTAATACCGGCCTTAATTTGAGGAAGAAATTTCTGAGGATGTACGTCTGGAGTACAGCATTGTATGGTAGTGAAACGTGGACTGTGGGGAAACCGGAACAGAAGAGAATCGAAGCATTTGAGATGTGGTGCTATAGACGAATGTTGAAAATTAGGTGGACTGATAAGGTAAGGAATGAGGAGGTTCTACGCAGAATCGGAGAGGAAAGGAATATGTGGAAAACATTGATAAGGAGAAGGGACAGGATGATAGGACATCTGCTAAGACATGAGGGAATGACTTCCATGGTACTAGAGGGAGCTGTAGAGAGCAAAAACTGTAGAGGAAGACAGAGATTGGAATACGTCAAGCAAATAATTGAGGACGTAGGTTGCAAGTGCTACTCTGAGATGAAGAGGTTGGCACAGGAAAGGAATTCGTGGCGGGCCGCATCAAACCAGTCAGTAGACTGATGACCAAGAAAAAAAAAAGGATACATTTACGCAAGTATCAGGACTGTACAAGCAACTTGATTCTAGATCAAATTTCCATTACGCATGGTTCTGATAGCGCTGAAGCTTGTGGATGCCAGAGCATATGTATCGAGAACATGGAGCCTTGTGGAAGCATCCGTCAGTGGTTTCATTTGATTTAATTTTTACTTGGTCCTGTTAAATTATATTCTGTAGAGAGGCTGTGCTGTAGTGTAAGATAAGACGAAGACTAAATTATTGGATGGAAAAAAGGGAAGGAAAACAGCAGTACTGTCTGGCATATACCGTAGCAACGTAGCATGCCTACTGCAGACAGATAATATGGGAATAATACTTTTGTTTCTTTAACCACTCTTTACTTCACGTTTCCTCTTCTGATTTTTTCGTAACGCAAGCAAAATTGCTGTCAAAGCCAGCGCATCGTTGTCTGAGCTCGACATTTTCTACTGTACAAATTGACGCCTGTACAAGCATGCGTGCACATGCATGCATATCAAGTATGCACTTATGTGTGTGGCCGACTCAAGGCAGACCAGCATAACGCACATCTGTGTGGCCTTGGTCAAGTTGTTAGCATCATCTCACCACAGCTGGCAAGTGAAACTTTAGATATTTTGCACAGAAAAATCGTACTGTTCCGCGTACTTAAACTTAGGAGAACGTTTCCAGTTGTTGCGCCCTTTCTTTTGCACATTCTGATGCACCTGCCCGAAAGAATAAAAACTGAAATTTATGGTAAGCTCCTATGGGACCAAACTGCTGAGGTCATTGGTCTCTAGCCTTACACACTACTTAATCTAACTTAAACTAACTTACGCTAAGGACAACACATACACACATGCCCGATGAAGGGCTCGAACCTCCAAGGGGGGAGCTACGTGAACCGTAGCAAGGCCCAGACCACTCGGGTACCACGCGCGGCCCCGAAGGAAACCCGGAGCATGTACTCTCCTCTGACAATGCGCCACTCCCAGTTTTCAACATCACTAGCTTCTCTGGTTTCAGCTCTTGAAGAAGAAAAATCAGTTGCCTATATATACACTCTGTCACCTCACTGACAGTGTCCCCAGCGGAGTTAAGCCATCATAAAGGCGGCGGCTATTGCAAAGAGCGAAATGGACAAAAACAGTACTGAAGTGGATGAGGTCGTTTAAGGAAGAGGAATCTAGTAGGGAAAAACCGCAAGTGCAAAATTTCATGGGAAACTGAAATGTGGAAGCGATGTTAAGGCTAATTTTGAGCAATATGAGTATGAAAGAAGACATTAGTAGGGTGGAAAAAGTCATTAGTAGGGTGGAAAAAGACATTAGTAGTACAGAAAGTAGTATAAAAAAACATTAGCAGGTTGGAAAAGAGAACTAACAGCATTAGAACTGACATAATTAGCTTAAAGGATGAACTGAAGTTGTTGTTGTGGTCTTCAGTCCTGAGACTGGTTTGATGCAGCTCTCCATGCTACTCTATCCTGTGCAAGCTTCTTCATCTCCCAGTACCTACTGCAGCCTACATCCTTCTGTATCTGTTTAGTGTATTCATCTCTTGGTCTCCCTCTACGATTTTTACCCTCCACGCTGCCCTACAGATTGAGTAACATTGGGCAGAGGCTACAACCCTGTCTCACTCCCTTCCCAACCACTGCTTCCCTTTCATGTTGTGGGGCGGCGGGTGGAATTATTGTTATTAATGTTCCTATTATTTATTTAATGCTGTTGTTTGCCGTTCTCAACACTGGCTCTCTAACTACAATATTGGCAACCATAAAGTGATTAGCAAAATGTGAAGCCTGTAATTAGAATTCCTAGTGCCCACTTCATCTGAGAAATACATTTATAGCTACAGCTTATAGCTCTGAGGAATTAGGAGATTGTCTGGGATTCATGATCAAAAACCATTCTCTCTAAAATGTTCACTATATTCTGAAAGTCACAGACCAAAAAGAATCCACACAATCCAACTACCAGAGCAGTTCAGAGTCTAATGCGCTGATGCAACTATAACTGTTCAAATTAAATGTTTAAGTGAATGCTCGCCATAATTTGATGATAATGTTCATCAAACGCCACGCTAAATAATGGTAGAATGTCTGTCCCGCGGCGGCACATGAAAATACGACAGACGCAAACTGAAGATAGATCATTAAAGTCATCCCAGAATTAACACTTCACTCGAGAACGATTTCATGATTACGCGTATTCTGAGTAACTTATTACGGCATCCGAGGCTGTTCATAGCAATGATACCGATGCGACGCGACTCCCGGCACAGGTGGTGCGCTAATCAGCGTCTGGAGAGAACTGGGGCCTTTTCCTCTCGCGCAGCATTCTTATATATAAAGCTGCGGTGCGGACGGCTAAGGGAACGCCTAATCAAATCCGCTCTCCCGACTAGCCGCTGGGCTAGTAATGCACCACTTTAAGTTATCGAATAAATCATTGCTTCCTTTGCTGATGGCCGATGAAGCTCTCAATTTAAATGTGCAATCAGCACACAGGTAAGTAATCATAATAAAAGTCTGACGTGGCTAAGTCAAATATTTTGGGCGAGAGAATTAATTTAATTACACTACACGCAGTAGACGAGCTCTGAACTTGCCCTTTGGTGATACGCTATCGCTATAGTTTTATAATTATTCAGTTGAAACTTCTCACATCTTTATGATTATAGCGTATCTCACTTCTACTTAAATTTAAACATCCTAGCGTTATTTATTCGCCTACTTAATCTATCTTGCTTCCTTAATTTCTAAGACAAAAACCAGAAAATCATGTATTTCAACTAAAATTTTAATTTGTAAGATCCGGAATACTGTTTCTACTAAATTATTACGAAAAAGGAATCTAAATATAAATTTTTAAGTTTCTAGCTCTTTTCTGTTGCGCCAATGATTTTTACAGAAAAACGTCCAAATTTCGAAAATGGTTAAAGTTATTGAACTGATATTCAACACATATTGATTTGGTGTTACTCCTGACATGCTAGAAACGTTTCAGGTTATTTACTTGATTTTTAAAGTATTGCACAACATTTATGACGTCAGATCTAGTTACAGCGGACTGGCTGGCACACAATGGAAAGGCTGATGTGAATTTTATATGGCGTGAGTAGGCTGCTTCCGTACAATGTCCCTCGACTCTTATAACTGCCATCTGGTTTCTGTACAAATTGTAAATAGCCCTTCACTCCCTTTATTTTATCACTGCCAACTTCAGAATCTGAAAGAGAGTATTCCAGTCAACATTGTCAAAAGATTTCTCCAAGTCTACAAATGCTAGAAACGTAGGTTTGCCTTTCCTTAATCTAGTTTCTAAGATAAGTCGTAGGGTCAGTATTGCCTCACGTGTTCCAATATTCCTACGGAATCCAAACTGATCTTCCCCGAGGTCGGCTTCTACCAGTTTTTCCATTCGTCTGTAAAGAATTCGCGTTAGTATTTTGCATCCGTGACGTATTAAACTGATAGTTCGGTAATTTTCACATCTGTCAGCACCTGATTTCTTTGGGATTGGGAAGTAAGAAATTAAAAAGGAGATTCAAGTAATCAGCTCTAATCTTTCATAATTAAATTTGAAGTTTGATGCAGTAGTTATGGATTGTGACAATACTAAAGAGAAATTAACATTGAGTACTAACTGTATAGAAGAGAGAGAGAAACTTTGTGGTGACAATAGTAGGAAGGTGAAGGTTCTCGAGAAACAATGTGCTGAAAATAGGGTTAAACTTGGGAACCAAATCGAACACATAAAAATGATTCAGAAACTGAGGTAGAAACCAAGTGTACAGTAGTGGCAGAGGAAAAACTGGAAAAATTAAATGAAAATGTAGATTCAGAATTGACTGAAATGGAGAAAATCGAGGAAGAGGTACAACATCTAAAGCATAGAGAAAGTGACAGTAGTTGTAATGATGATAGCAATGACTAATCCAGTAGTGATGAGAATGGGGTATTTGAATTTATAATTAGTAGTGAGGGTAATGTGTTAAGTAAAGAAAGAATAAAGGAGGATAATATTAGGCGTAGTGAAGAGTTGGTGTTTGAGAGTGGTAGTGAGGAAGAGAACCATGCTATCTGTCATTTGACTGTGTCAGATAATTACTCTGGAAAGCAGGATGATAGGTTTTCCAGGAAAAGGATTACTGAGGACTTGTCTGAAGAAGATCATATGGTAAGTAAAATGGAAGTGTGGCACCCTGTAATAGCAGGAAGGGTACAAGGGATACATGCTAAGTGTTTACTGGACAGTGGTAGTGACATGAAAGGCATTTTTTATTCTATTAAGAACACAGAGGTTATAGTAGTGATGCATGTTGCTGGAATAAAAGCTCTTGGTGCTACTGGTAAGCTATCAAACAGAGTGAAACAAGAGGTACTGTTAACTGTGGAATTGGCAGGATAGCTGTTGGAGTGCAGTTCCTTGGTGGTTCAAAATCTCAGCATTGATGTAATATTTGGGGCTAATTTCTTGTGTAAGCAGCAAGTAGGGGATTCAACAATCTGTGTTGAATTCATTATGTGGCGATAATGCTTAACCCATCTGTCTGCCTCATTTTTCGTGTTTCCTGAGGCAGTCAACTTTTCTCCTATCCTATCTGTATTTATATATAGTATGTTGTGTTAATTATAAGTAATGCAATCATAAGGAGATGGAAGAAAATAAAGTGGTACCATGGTTATAGAATTTCTGTCAAACAATGAGGTAAGGTAACCTGAATATGAAGGGTGTCAGCATATGTGGAGCACAATTAACATCTGAAGTAATCAGATCACTGGTGCACCAGCAGAGGCTACATAGAGTAAAAACCACCTTAAATATGAGAGCTCGATATTAATTGTGGCATAACAGAAGCGTTTGTGTTCAAATCAGTTAGTATATGGAGATATGTATCTATCTGTGTCATAGTAAAGCCTTTTCTAACAGTACAGAATGACAACTTTAAACATAGTTGTCTGGCGTGATGTATGTGGAAAGAATAAGCAAGATTTGTATGTACATCGCCCTTCAGGCTAGGATGTTAAGCAATTTGATGTAATACAGTGAGATAATAGTTTTTCTGAGTGATAATTTTGTTTGATCAGTAACAAAAGTTAAGTTTGTCTTAGCATAAGGAGCAGGTGTTTATTTATTATATAGTGAACCAGTAAGTAAATAATAAAATAATGAACAATGTTAGGGTCTTAGTGGTTAGGGAGCCTGTCTCTGCAGTAGGGATATTTTTTGAGAATGCGCTCCACTGGCTAACAAGGTAAGAAATGTAAGTGAAGTAATGTTGCTGACAGAGATGATTAATGCAACAGATAACTGTATACAAACAGATGTGGTGTAACTGTAATGATAATCTAATTGTGGACAAGGAAACATTGGGTACTGGTTATATTTTGCAATTAATGACACTGCAGCTGGGAATAAGGGCTTCACAGAAACAGCAATATTGTAGTGATTTACAAGTCATATAATGCTGCATCATTGGATCAGTAGGTTATCTGAAAACTTCTATTAAAATTTTACTATTCACCACCTTTCATACTATAGTCAATTGTGGTGCTAATAATTATAATGTTATGAGAACTATGTAATGTATTTATATTTGATGTAATGACTATCATTTTTCATTAGTGTTAAACATTTTTTTCTTAGACATAAATTAGAAGTAAAAGTAAGTGTCTAATTTTTTCATATACTGTGGTGGAGGAGAACCACCACCAAGGGAACTGATATCAGTGCATTTCCTTGCTAACTGCCAATTGGATCTGTTGAAGGCGTGGGCAGCTTGGTGAGAAAGTGAGTTAAAGATCATTAAAAGTGTGAAAGTGCTTGTGAAACTCATTGCAACCCATGAGGATTTATTATCTGAAGCAAGACAGGACTTGTTTCAAATGAAACGTATATTTAAAAGTAATCTTCGCTTACCCTAAAAGGACATCAATAACGATGAAGCTGCATAATTAATGTTATAAGTATAGCCTGCAAATATTTTGTGCAATTTTGCAATACACTATATGTAATGATTTTGTATGGAGATTTTCATATGGCCAGTTAGTATAAGTAGGAATTTGAAAAAAATATATGTGCTGTAGTTTTTGATAGGATTCCTTATGCAATCTTTTTTTGTTTTTAGATTTTAAACCCGATTTCTGGCGTCCCTAGTGGTCATTGAATTGCCCAGTTAGCCAATTGCAATATCTACCTGGTCAATCCACTGAGGGGGTGATGTGATGAAGCGAGCTGGGATAATTTTACTTCCCCTCTTGTTTTGCCATCTGCCTCCTTATATTCGTTTTTTTTCAATTTGAACTAATTACCATTAACATACGTGAGTATAATCTGTATTTTCATAAAAGACAAAGGCTGGACCTGTTTTAAAGACTACAACAACAGATCTAATTTTGTGCTTAGTTTTATGTATGTAATTGATTTTTAATTTATTTCGATTATGCCTAGTTAGTATCTTTTGTTATACGGTGAAATCAATAAATGTTTGGTAGCATAAATTCTATCGTTGATGTATAAACAAATATAAATTCTGTTCTAAGTATAAATATTTGGAGGAACAACTAAGAGTATTCATAAAGGATCTATTTGGCTCTATTCGAAAACATGTTAGAAAAGCCAGCCGTTAATTAATTCCAGAGTAATTAACAGTTTTGTCCAAAGTATTTTTACCGTACTTACATTTGTTAATTTCATGATTTAAACAAATATTTCAGCTTAACTCTTGTAGTAGAAGAAACTGTTAAAAAAAGAACCTATTTTCCATGTATTCACTTAATTTGATGAGTTAAGTTTTAATTGTGATTTGTGTAAATTTAACTTCGAACAATATGTAGATTCAGTACCTATTATCGTGATGATATATAAGGGCCCGATTGTTGGTCACGAGACAGTCAGTCCACGGCCGAGTTTCAGAGGAGGAACCTGTGTCAGAATGACAACAATGCATCAACTTAACAGTGAAATAAGTGTTACACCAATAGGCCGTGTGTTAAAGCAATGACAGTGTCTGTTCGATACGTATCTGATTATTACGAAAGAACTATGAATTATGTGGTTATGTTTTCACTGCCCATAGTTGTTCAACAGTAAACTATTGAAGCAGTATGTGGATGTTCGACTGCAACTATTAAGTATGCTTATCGAAAGTTAAACAATAGTGCAATGGCCACATATAACTGTGTAATATTGGAGGGTTGTGAACAGTGAAAATGAAAGACTGGAACGCAACTGTGCATCTGTCGGCTACATCATTTAGAGTATATAGTAGCTGCACTTTCACACCCAATTTTTCAGCCAGTACGTCAGCACCGAGGACAACAAATGAAGAAACAAGAGAAGGCGTACCGCTATACCCTGAAGATTTGCCTAATTTATTTTGGCTATGGTTTTATTTTTAATTCCACACCTACAATGAAATGGCAAATATCATGGGATTGCGATGTGTTCATATGCAGACGGTGATATTAATGTGTAAACGAGGCTGAGCTGTAATTTGTCCTCAAGTGATCGATGTGAAAACGTTTACGAAGTGATTATGGCAGCACGACACACATTAACGGATTTTGAACGCCGAATGGCAGTTTGAGCTAGACGCATGGGACATTCCATTTCGGAAATCGTTAGGGAACTCAGTATTCTGAGATCCACAGTGTCAAGAGTGTGTCGAGAATGTCAAATTATGGGCAGTAGCCGATGGCCTTCACTAAACGACCGAGAGCAGCGGCGTTGCGCAGAATTGCCAGTGGTAAAAGAACCAACAATGTTTGAAATAACCGGCAGAAATGAATGTGGGACATAATACGAACTTATCCGTTAGGAGAGTAAGGCGAAATTTTGCGTTTATGGGCTACGGCAGCAGATGACCGACGCTCGTGCCTTTGCTATCAGCGCGACATCGGCTGTAGCGCCTGTTATGGGCCATCGACCATATCGGCTGGCCTCTAGACGACTAGAAAACCGTGGCCTGTTCAGTTGAGACCCGATTTCAGTTGGGAAGATGGTGGGGTTCGAGTGTGGCGCGGACTCCACACCGCCATGGACCCAAGTTATGAACAAGGCACTGTGCAAGCTGATGGTGGCTCCATAATAGTGTGGACTATGTTTGAATGGAATGGAATGGATTCTATGGATGTTTGACTATTTGGAGACCACTTACAGCCGTTCACGGACGTCAGCTTTTCCAAAAAACGATGGAGTTTTTATGGATGACGATGCGCCTTGTCACTGGGTCACAATTGTTCGCGATTATTTTGAAGAACATCCTGACAATTTGAGCGAATGATTTGCCACCCAGATCGCCCGACATGAATCCCACTGAACGTTTATGGGACACAATCCAGAGGTCAATTTTTTGCGCAAAATCCCCCACCGGTAACACTCGCCATTATAGACGGCTACAGAGACAGCTCGGCACAATATTTCTGCAGGGGATTTCCAATGACTTGTTGAGTCCATGCCACATCGAGTTCCTGCACTACGCTGGGTAAAGGGAGGTCCGACAGGACATTAGGAAGTAACACGTGATTTATGTCACCTCGGTGTAAGTTACTTTTAGTTTTCGTAAAGGTTATTTTTCCATCCTCCGTTTCCCTCGAATCTAAGCGCTGGCACGATTGTAGATAGTAGGTGTTGCAAAACAATTTTTGAGCAGCTACAAGCTGCAGTGCAAAATCTATAAGACGCTTACTCAGAGAAATTTAAAAATGCGGACCCACCGAATGTTTAACCTTCTTCCACTGGTGAACCGAATCCGCGCGTGTTGCTAGCACGACAGCAACACGTGCTCCACGCATTGGCTGACAGACCAGAACAACAGAGGCACGGCAGAGGCGACGCCCTTCTCGTTGACTCAGGGCGACCCGCCCTTCCGCCCGGCGCCAACTATCCAGCCTCAAAGCAGCTGCTTCCGCCATCCCATAGCGCACCTACGAAAACGAGAATCTCATTAAGACATAACGCGACAAGTCACTCGAAAACAAATGTTTTAATGGAATACGAGGCGTGTTACTATTATTATTATTTGCGTCGAGATCCTGCAGTATCACGCAAAGCATTCTGCCTCATTTGAACATTCTTTCTGATCTTCGACGATTCTCTCATTTCTTTCTCTGTGGAGTCTCTTTCTAACCTCAGTCCGCTTTGTCCGTGCTTTCTTTGGGACTTCAGTCACTTACCTAACATTCCACGTGTACACCTTGTCCCTGTATATGTTTCTGTCTTGAACTTCTATTGGATCGATTTTTGCTTTTTCTAGGTCAAGTCTGACTTTATGCTGTTGTTGATTTGACCCCTTGTATGTGTGTCAGAATCCTGTTGGTGAGGCTTGTTGGTGTTAGCCTACTGATGTGCTCTGACATCTGCTGCTAGGTTTGACATCTTTCCTGTGGTTGTCCTAGAGCGGAATCTGTATCCCTCTTCTTTCAGCTTTGGGCCGAGAATTTTTCTCATGATTAAGCGTTCTTCCTTCAGTATGTTTTCCATTTCGTTTTTCGTATGAAGTGTTAGTGTCCCACTTCCATACAGTACTTTAGGTTTGATTACCGTGTTATGGTATCTGATCTTTGTCTGAATGCACTTGTACTTCTTATAGTATATGTCTTGGGTTCTGCCGTGAGCTCTCTTCATTTTTTGCAATCGAGTCCTCTATGAAATATTTTCTCCTCCTGAAGGTTCGAGGATTTCACCTAGATATTTGAAATGTGTAACCCTGTTTATCTTGTCGTATTTTGTGCCTAATATCTGTATGTTCAGTTTTGATTGGAAGAATTCAAACTTCTGGAGAGAGATTTGCAGGCCAACTTTTTCTGCACATTCTGTCAGTATTGCTATTAATGGTTGCTGTTGCTTCGTTATCCGAGAGTATGGCTATGTCATCTGCGAAAGCTATCATTGAGATTTCTATCTTGTCCCGGGATCGTCGTAGTCGTGTTGGTTTCCAGTGTCCTTGGATTTTCAGTTATTTTCCCCATTACCTCATTATTTTGTCCAGGATAAGGTTAAACAGGAGAAAGAAAACTAGCGTTCTACGGATCGGAGCGTGGAATGTCAGATCCCTTAATCGGGCAGGTAGGTTAGAAAATTTAAAAGGGAAATGGATAGGTTAAAGTTAGATATAGTGGGAATTAGTGAAGTTCGGTGGCAGGAGCAACAAGACTTTTGGTCAGGTGAATACAGGGTTATAAATACAAAATCAAATAGGGGTAATGCAGGAGTAGGTTTAATAATGAATAAAAAAATAGGAGTGCGGGTAAGCTACTACAAACAGCATAGTGAACGCATTATTGTGGCCAAGATAGACACGAAGCCCATGCCTACTACAGTAGTACAAGTTTATATGCCAACTGGCTCTGCATATGATAAAGAAATTGATGAAATGTATGACGAGATAAAAGAAATTATTCAGGTAGTGAAGGGAGACGAAAATTTAATAGTCATGGGTGACTGGAATTCGTCAGTAGGAAAAGGGAGAGAAGGAAACATAGTAGGTGAATATGGATTGGGGGGAAGGAATGAAAGAGGAAGCCGCCTTGTAGAATTTTGCACAGAGCATAACTTAATCATAGCTAACACTTGGTTCAAGAATCATAAAAGAAGGTTGTATACATGGAAAAATCCTGGAGATACTAGAAGGTATCAGATAGATTATATAATGGTAAGTCAGAGATTTAGGAACCAGGTTTAAAATTGTAAGACATTTCCAGGGGCAGATGTGGACTCTGACCACAATCTATTGGTTATGAACTGTAGATTAAAACTGAAGAAACTGCAAAAAGGTGGGAATTTAAAGAGAAGAGACCTGTATAAACTGATTAAACCAGAGGTTGTACAGAGTTTCAAGGAGAGCATAAGGGAACAATTGTCACGAATGGGGAAAAGAAATACAGTAGAAGAAGAATGGGTAGCTCTGACGGATGAAGTAGTGAGGGCAGGCAGCAGAGGATCAAGTAGGTAAAAAGACAACGGCTGGTAGAAATCCTTGGGTAACAGAAGAAATATTGATGAAAGGAGAAAATATAAAAACGCAGTAAATGAAGCAGGCAAAAAGGAATACAAACGTCTCAAAAATGAGATTGACAGGAAGAGCAAAATGGCTAAGCAGGGATGGCTAGAGGACAAATGCAACGATGTAGAGGCTTATCTGACTAGGGCTAAGATATATACTGCCTACAGGAAAATTAAAGAGACCTTTGGAGAAAAGAGAGCCACATGTGTGAATATCAAGAGCTCAGATGGAAACCCAGATCCAAGCAAAGAAGGGAAAGCAGAAAGGTGGAAGGAGTATATAGAGGGTCTATACAAGGGCGATGTACTTGAGGACAATATTATAGTAATGGAAGAGGATGTAGATGAAGATGAAATGGGAGATAAGATACTGCGTGAAGTGTTTGACACAGCATTGAAAGACCTGAGTCGAAATAAGGCCCCAGGAGTAGACAACATTCCATTGGAACTACTGACGGCCTTGGGAGAGCCAGTCCTGACAAAACTCTACCATCTGGTGAGCAAGATGTATGAGACAGGTGAAATACCCTCAGACTTCAAGAAGAATATAATAATCACAATCCCAAAGAAAGCAGGTGTTGACAGATGTGAAAATTACCGAACTATCAGTTTAATGAGTCACTGCTGCAAAATACTAACGCGAATTCTTTACAGACGAATGGAAAAACTGGTAGAAGCTGACCTCGGGGAAGATCAGTTTGGATTCCGCAGAAATGTTGGAACACGTGAGGCAATACTGACCCTAAGACTTATCTTAGAAAATAGATTAAGGAAAGGCAAACCTACGTTTCTAGCATTTGTAGACTTAGAGAAAGCTTTTGACAATGTTGATTGGAATACTCTCTTTCAAATTCTGAAGGTGGCAGGGGTAAAATACAGGGAGCGAAAGGCTATTTACAATTTGTACAGAAAGCAGATAGCAGTTATAAGAGTCGAGGGGCATGAAAGGGAAGCAGGGGTTGCGAAGGGAGTGAGACAGGGTTGTAGCCTGTCCCCGATGTTATTCAATCTGTATATTGAGCAAGCAGTAAAGGAAACAAAAGAAAAATTCGGAGTAGGTATTAAAATCCATGGAGAAGAAATAACAACTTTGAGGTTCGCCGATGACATTGTAATTCTGTCAGAGACAGCAAAGGACTTGGAAGAGCAGTTGAACGGAATAGACAGTGTCTTGAAAGGAGGATATAAGATGAACATCAACAAAAGCAAAACGATGATAATGGAATGTAGTCGAATTAAGTCGGGTGATGCTGAGGAATTAGATTAGGAAATGAGACACTTAAAGCAGTAAAGGAGTTTTACTATTTGGGGAGCAAAATAACTGATGATGGTCGAAGTAGAGAGGATATAAAATGTAGACTGGCAATGGCAAGGAAAGCGTTTCTGAAGAAGAAAAATTTGTTAACATCGAGTATAGATTTAAGTGTCAAGAAGTCGTTTCTGAAAGTATTTGTATGGAGTGTAGCCGTGTATGGAAGTGAAACATGGACGATAAATAGTTTGGACAAGAAGAGAATAGAAGCTTTTGAAATGTGGTGCTACAGAAGAATGCTGAAGATTAGATGGGTAGATCACGTAACTAATGAGGAGGTATTGAATAGGATTGGGGAGAAGAGGAGTTTGTGCCACGACTTGACTAGAAGAAGGGACTGGTTGGTAGGACATGTTCTGAGGCATCAAGGGATCACAAATTTAGCATTGGAGGGCAGCGTGGTGGGTAAAAATCGTAGAGGGAGATCAAGAGATGAATACACTAACCAGATTCAGATGGATGTAGGTTGCAGTAAGTACTGGGAGATGAAGAAGCTTGCACAGGATAGGGTAGCATGGAGAGCTGCATCAAACCAGTCTCAGGACTGAAGACGACAACAACAACAACAACAACAACAAGGTTAAACAATAGTGGTGATAATCGCTCACCTTGGCGTACTCCTGTTTTGATGAATGGGTCAGAAATTTCACCCATCAATTTAAATCCAATATTATGCCAGCCAGTGCATGTCTGATAAGTCGCAGTGTTTTTGGGTCGAGTGTCACTTCTTATAAGATGTTGAGTAAGCATTGTCAGTCAACAGAAGCGTATGCTTTCTTCAAATCTATGAAAGGAAAAATGATTGCAGTATTCCTGATAGCCTTCTACTTTAGAACTGTTTTCAGTTCGAAGATTTTCTCTGTGCCTGGTATCCACCAATTTTGTGTTCTAACTGTTCCTGTGTTCTCTACAGTAATGACGCCGAGAGAATTTTGTAGATGACTTGTAGCAGGGAGATTCCTCTGCAATTGTTCAAATCTCCTCTCATGTGCAGCGGGTCGATAAGTGCACGTTTCCAGTCGTCAGAAGTTTTTCTGTTTGCCAGATGGTTATCATTATTTGTGCAGGTCCTTGTAAAGACATTACCCAAGCTTATTTAGTAGTTTTGCAATGATTCCGTCTTCACTAGATGCCTTGTTGTTTTATAATATGAGTACATGTTTGTGGATCTCCTCATATGTTGGTGGCAGACATTCTGAGTGACTGGAAATACAGTCCTGTGTAATCTTGTTTCAGTGTCAGGGCAGTTAAGAAGATCAGAGAGATGACGTGCCAGTTCCTGACAATTCAGTTAATACCGGTTTTCCATCTTCTTTTCTAAAGCATAAATGTTGAGTTGTGTACCCATGGACGTTCCTTGCGAAAGTCCTGTTATTATTATTATTATTATTATGATTATTATCATTATCTTCACTGATCCAGGTGTCATCTCACAATCGTGCACAAATTTTCTGGGTAACACAGTAAAAACAATTAGTTCAAAATATACGGCTCATGGAATACATAATATGCTTTATAAGACTAGGACTGGTGGTCGGTCGTGGCCTTGATTAAGGAACCATCCCGGCATTGGCTCAGTGATCTAGCAAAACTACGTAAAACCAAAATCATTACGGCTGGACAGGCAGCTCCATGTTCTCGAATTTCGGGTCGGTGTCTCAAAAACTGCACTGTCCTATTAGTTTGGTCTCCATTGTACAATGTTTCTTGGTTTACTCACAGTTTGTTTCAGGTAACATGTAATGTAAAACACCGTTCCGTTTCTCTTCGCCGAACGCAGTAAAGCCCTCTCGCACAGAGTAAGGTTCACCTTAAGTTTGCTAGATGGCACACATGATTGTTGGCTTGCAGGGAGGAGAGATGGCTAGACTGAATGCCCAAGCTCCCCCGTGGTGTAAAGCCCGTCTCGCACGGACTAAAGCGGCCCCTAGCCGATCAATAACAATGACAATAATATAGTGCAACATTATTGATGTTTTCTCACAGGATGCTCAGTAATATTATCAATAATTTTGTATATATATATATATATATATATATATACTCCTGGAAATGGAAAAAAGAACACATTGACACCGGTGTGTCAGACCCACCATACTTGCTCCGGACACTGCGAGAGGGCTGTACAAGCAATGATCACACGCACGGCACAGCGGACACACCAGGAACCGCGGTGTTGGCCGTCGAATGGCGCTAGCTGCGCAGCATTTGTGCACCGCCGCCGTCAGTGTCAGCCAGTTTGCCGTGGCATACGGAGCTCCATCGCAGTCTTTAACACTGGTAGCATGCCGCGACAGCGTGGGCGTGAACCGTATGTGCAGTTGACGGACTTTGAGCGAGGGCGTATAGTGGGCATGCGGGAGGCCGGGTGGACGTACCGCCGAATTGCTCAACACGTGGGGCGTGAGGTCTCCACAGTACATCGATGTTGTCGCCAGTGGTCGGCGGAAGGTGCACGTGCCCGTCGACCTGGGACCGGACCGCAGCGACGCACGGATGCACGCCAAGACCGTAGGATCCAACGCAGTGCCGTAGGGGACCGCACCGCCACTTCCCAGCAAATTAGGGACACTGTTGCTCCTGGGGTATCGGCGAGGACCATTCGCAACCGTCTCCATGAAGCTGGGCTACGGTCCCGCACACCGTTAGGCCGTCTTCCGCTCACGCCCCAACATCGTGCAGCCCGCCTTCAGTGGTGTCGCGACAGGCGTGAATGGAGGGACGAATGGAGACGTGTCGTCTTCAGCGATGAGAGTCGCTTCTGCCTTGGTGCCAATGATGGTCGTATGCGTGTTTGGCGCCGTGCAGGTGAGCGCCACAATCAGGACTGCATACGACCGAGGCACACAGGGCCAACACCCGGCATCATGGTGTGGGGAGCGATCTCCTACACTGGCCGTACACCACTGGTGATCGTCGAGGGTACACTGAATAGTGCACGGTACATCCAAACCGTCATCGAACCCATCGTTCTACCATTCCTAGACCGGCAAGGGAACTTGTTCCAACAGGACAATGCACGTCCGCATGTATCCCGTGCCACCCAACGTGCTCTAGAAGGTGTAAGTCAACTACCCTGGCCAGCAAGATCTCCGGATCTGTCCCCCATTGAGCATGTTTGGGACTGGATGAAGCGTCGTCTCACGCGGTCTGCACGTCCAGCACGAACGCTGGTCCAACTGAGGCGCCAGGTGGAAATGGCATGGCAAGCCGTTCCACAGGACTACATCCAGCATCTCTACGATCGTCTCCATGGGAGAATAGCAGCCTGCATTGCTGCGAAAGGTGGATATACACTGTACTAGTGCCGACATTGTGCATGCTCTGTTGCCTGTGTCTATGTGCCTGTGGTTCTGTCAGTGTGATCATGTGATGTATCTGACCCCAGGAATGTGTCAATAAAGTTTCCCCTTCCTGGGACAATGAATTCACGGTGTTCTTATTTCAATTTCCAGGAATATATATATATATATATATATATATATATATATATATATATATATATATATATATATAAAACGCGGATGAAAAATTGGTTCAAGGAACATCAACGATCACTCACGAAAACTGAGTAATTAACGAAGAGAACTGAAGTCGAAAAAAGGAACAGATTATCATAACTTTTTGTGTATTTATGGTC
This sequence comes from Schistocerca nitens, assembly GCF_023898315.1. NCBI lineage: Eukaryota > Metazoa > Arthropoda > Insecta > Orthoptera > Acrididae > Schistocerca > Schistocerca nitens. The sequence continues at coordinate 539,148,043 of NC_064621.1, read as the reverse complement.
CAACATTTGCTACATTACTGAAAATGGTTGTCCCCACACACTGGCACTCCATACATAGCCATTTGCCGCCCCTTACCCCTCGCTCAATAAATTTCAGCAGATGTTCACATTCCTATCATCAAAAAACAAAATAATGTAAAGTTCCATCAAGTCAGCGATTATCTATTACGCTACGATAGCTTGCTAATGGCAGTTCTTTTGAAGACTTGAAATATACAAGTGCACTTCCACCTTACAGTATTTGAGACATAGTCATTCCAACATGTCATGCAATAATATGTGCACTGAACGTTTATATTCGGATACGTATCGTATACTCAGAGATAAATGTTTACACACAATTTTATTCATAACTTTGCATTAATTAATTTTTTGTAAACACATCTTCCTTCGTGGCAGTTCCCTATATTTTCTGGCAACAAATCATACGATTTATTATTCTTAACACTTGTACTTTTCTACTCATCTGCCCTAAAATACCAAAATGCTGGTAATTTTTATACATTTCGATGTACTCTAATAGTAATATTCCTTCGTCTCGTTTTTAACTCATTTTCCACACAACAAAAACAAACCTAATCTGAGCTAACCTCCTGGGTCTATTACCAAGCAAGAGACTGTCAAAGATATTGCCAATACTGCGTACAGACGGCACAATACCTTTTCAGGCAGCGCAATATATTACAAAGTTACTGATGTATTTAATATACTTGTTTGATCTCTGAATCTCACTCCCAGATGGTCAATATTATTCATCCAGGGATACTGTCAATATCATTGATCGTCTAAGGCCGCTTCAGGTTCGCTGTCAGCTTACTTTCCGGCCCGCGCGATGGGTCCCTTGCAGCCCCTATCGTCTGCTAGCCGGCTTCCCTGCAGGGAACTGTCAATGTTTGCCGTGATCGCTCCGGTGCTACTTTCCTTGTAAGGGGATGTCCATTAATTACATGAGTGTTTTTAAAATTTGGATTCCCCTTACCTCTCTCTGCCTCCTTCATGAGATGTTGTGCCCCCCCTCACCCTCCTGTGAGATTCACCGTATAACTTTTAAATAATTAAATTTATTTGCTATTATCATGGTTTTGCTTCATACCACGAAAACTATCTAAAGTGTGGCTTCCATGCACTACATTTTTTCTGTGAAATTAAATTTGGAAATGATAACTACATTTGTGGTGCACTGTAATGAGTTTAATTAAATTGTCTTGAAAGCTCGCAATTAGCTCTGTATATATCGTGGCTTTTATAAATAATTTCAGCAAACAAGCAAATGCATAATAGGCTGCGACGCCACCTTCCCTAGCCGGCCGACGTGGCCGCGCGGTTCTGGCGCTGCAGTCTGGAACCGCGAGACCGCTACGGTCGCAGGTTCGAATCCTGCCTCGGGCATGGATGTGTGTGATGTCCTTAGGTTAGTTAGGTTTAACTAGTTCTAAGTTCTAGGGGACTAATGACCTTAGCAGTTGAGTCCCATAGTGCTCAGAGCCAGAGCCACCTTCCCTAATTCCTCACTCACTCCAAGGGCATTTATGTGCTTTCCCAGTTGTAATGATTGGACACATGACACCCATGTATGTTGGTGGTACAGGAAGACAGTGATTAGACGTACCTACGTCCTCATCGTGCTTCCACTCCAGCCTACCATCCACGTTGCACAGTAGCGCCTCAGCCTGACGGATGACCACACGCGTTTGTGGAACTCCGACGACAGTTGCTCGCGAGGTTGCATGCAGCGCCGACCTGTGTTTCTGCAGCTTCGCACGCGAAGTAGACACCTCAAGTCCTGCAGCGTCTGTTACGGATAATTTGATCATTAATCAAAAGAGACGGGCAGTATAATTGTAAGGCATTTGGTAATGGCCCGCATGTTTGGGATACACCGTGAGAGATTGACGAAGATGGAACAGTGCGAACGACCTCCCATCGTGTTCCCCAGGCTTCGGCACAGTTGGTTCTCCAATCGCATGGAGGATCGGGTTAGGCAGAGGTATGAAACGTCCGCGAACCACAGCAAGCAGCGCACTTCCAAGGACCTTGCGACAGTCGTGATTTTCACACTTGATCATCTGCAAATACAAATTACAATTTGAGTATGATTTCGAGATTCATGGAAGCGAATTTAATAGGGATTTTACCATGAAGTACATATATAACATACTGGGTTTCTTTGACGTAGTTTTCTTATCATTGTTCATCGGGCAAGTCGGGAACTATAAATTGGGTATTGTTCGGCTTTATGTATTTGGCAACGACTTTGTGCCCGTCTGTTAATACCGATCTCCATATTTCGCCCAGAATTTTGCTTGCTTTCTGGAAGTTCTCCAGTTCTAATATGGATGGCGGCGCGTTGTAGCCGCGCTGTCGCAGGCGCCTTGCCACGGTTCGCGCGACGCCCCCCCCCCACCCACCCCCGCCCCCCGTCGGAGGTTCGAGTCCTCCTTCGGGCATGGGTGAGTTAGATCAAGTAGTGTGTTAGCCTAGGGACCGATGACCTCAGCAGTTTGGTCCCGTAGGAACTTGCCAGAAATTTCCAATTTCTGAGATGGGATTCACAGCTTTGCCGCTATCACTTACATGCGGTCCATAAGGCTAATGAGGAAGAATCAGGCTTATCAGTTGTCGACCCACATGAGCCATTTGCCCTTCTGCTTTGTTAAAAGTACTTCTCCCTGAGGCACGTGCCACTAAGAAGATGGTGACTGAGTCATTCTTCACTTGCGGATAGAGCTGCTTTTCATCCGTCCTATCATCGTACGAAATAATAATAATAAGTTTTACTTGGCCTTGAATATCCCTCATAGATGGTTTGAAAGCCTTACAAGACAAAACCCTATTGAAATCATTAGCTTGAGACATCGCCGTTGACGAAGCGTGCTTGGCACTGCGGTTAGCAATGCACATTGACCCACTGTAAGTAACAGGTTCAGGGTAACCCATCTCATTAGGTTTGATTTCACAGATAGCGTACACACTTGGAATTAATTTATGTTGATCAGCAATCACGAATTCGTGATCGGAGATAATTTCTATTCCATATGGATGAGAAATAGTGCATGTTTGTTTACTGCTGTTAGCCCAATCGGTAACATGCGCTTTATCTGGACCGATAACTGAAGTGGCTATCTTCAGAGACCGTACTGAAGAAACACAAAAATGCTGGTCTGTGTTTGCATTACCGTGACCGGCTTGTGGGCGGGTACGGTCACAACCTGCCTCTTCGCCTCGAAAGTCTTACTTTTCCAGTGCAGCAAGCCAATGTATGTGCCACTTCCACATATATTGAATACGAATTTTGGGAGCTTCGCTTGTAGATCAGATAGGGTGTGGGAGGTGCGAGCAACTTGAGACAGTCGGCTTTCTTTGGCAGAAGCACCGAACATAGCTATGTCTATGATGGTCTTACGAAAATCTCATTGCTCCTCCAGACGCGCATGTTCAAGGGCATTTCGTTTCCGTTGACATCCAGGATCCGCACCGCCTCCCTGTGGAAGATTAGGGTGTACCCTCTCTACCTCATACTGAATTTCCGCAGCCCCCCCCCCCCCCCCCCCCCGTTGCCACATGTGGCAGTCGGCTCCCCGCACAGCCACATGAAACAGCGTTTCCAACCTGAGCGCGCGGCATTGCGAATAAAGTAGAGTGTGGAAGATACGGGTCCACCTCTTTACATTCAGATGCATGCACTGACTCTTCCATGGACTGTGATACATGACTTTAGAGGTCACTTGTACGTAATAAACTGAATAGTTTTTGGTAATAAGTAATCGCAGGCCCATACCTTTCTTCATCCTGAATGTGAACAGAATTAGTCCAAGCTTAGACTTGCGCTGCTGCGACACTTCATTTAAGATTCGCGTGCAGACGCGATATTTTTTTAAGAAGTGTTGTTTGACCATTTTTCGATTCCCGGCTTTTCTAGTTCCTTTGATGTGGCTCCTGAACTATCTACTGGTACTGCGGTATTTTACAGAAAGGGAATACCACTGACTGATTTTGAAGTTCGTGATACTTTTTGTTGACCTTGATTAAATTCCTTTTAAGTCCCTTCAGGATCTGGCCGTTCCCCAGATCGGGCGCGTTTTTCAGTCAAGAACAGTTTATTTCGTAAAACTCCGCAGAAACTTCTGTTAGGTGGAGATTTTAATAGTTTTGTGTCCTGTGAATCAGACCCCTAATTTAATATCAATAAGGAAACGGAGTAATTTCGTATGCTCTTCGAAGATACACGTTGCGTTTCTCTGTCAGTATTTCAGTCTCGTCACGTATGCAAATTTTACAGCTATTTCCAGCAGCAGCAGATTCGATCGCTTTTATCGTGTACAGCTGTTATCGATAGACGTGATACCCACTTGTTTCATAAATAAATGTGCTGTAGCTGTGACTTTAAATCATGTGCCGCAACCGGTAAAGCTATATCGCTCCCCCAAATGTTGAACGCATCCCTCTTAAAGGATCCTTCGCTCGAGATTACCGTTCGAGAGGCTTGGGTCCGTAGCTTGTGTTCGCAGGACCCCCCACGTTTCTCTTAGGGAATGGTGGTCAGGGCATGCCAAACCTTTGTTCCGGTAAGCGTTAATGCGTTACGGCACTAAGACGGTGAGGGATCTCCGTCGGTCCCAAGAATTTTACTATCCCGTGTTGGCGACAACTATATGACGGGGTCAGACACGCTTCCTCGCGTATTATATATGTGCGCCATGTTAAGGCGAAGCGTCTTCAGTTAAAGAGACAACAAATAAAGGGACTCAGGGTGCTATCAAAATCCCACTCCTTCCTATAAGATGAACTGGCCTCCTCATATCATGTCTGGACGCTTCGGAAAGGAGCGTGTATCACGTCCCTTAATTACACAGATGGTCACGTACTGACATTGCACCGTAACATTTCTAGAGTGATCTGTAATTACTTTACCGACCTATATGATATCCCTGCTACTAATACGATTTTCCCTGATGCATTCATTCCTCTCCTGGCTAGCGTAGTTACTCCCGCGTTAAATGATGAATTTCTAAGTGACTTAACTGGTGATGATATACAGGGTGAGTCACCTAAGGTTACCGCTGGATATATTTCGTAAACCACATCAAATATTGATGAACCGATTCCACAGACCGAACGTGAGGAGAGGGGCTAGTGTAATTGTTTAATACAAACCATACAAAAATGCACGGAAGTATGTTTTTTAACACAAGCCTACGTTTTTTTAAATGGAACCACGTTAGTTTTGTTAGCACATCTGAACATATAAGCAAATACGCAATCAGTGCCGTTTGTTGCATTGTAAAATGTTAATTACATCCGGAGATACTGTAACCTAAAGTCGACGCTCGAAACCTCCGACGTTCAGTTGCGTGTTGTAACAAACACGGGCCACGGTCGGCAAGCAGCATCTGCAGGGACATGTTTACGATGACGACCGTGTTTACGAGTGTGGCTGTAGTGCACTGTTGTGGTTTGGTGTAGCTGTCGCAGTGTCCGCATGTAGCGCTTGCTGCTATTGTTATTCTGCATTCGTCTCCGCACGCAGACCAACTGTAGTACACCGTGTTACCAGACGTCTGTGATAGTGTGGTGTTGTAGGAACTGTGACCATGGTGTATTCGAACTCTTAAAAGGCGGAGACGATACTCATCTATGGCGAGTGTCGACGAAATGCAGCTGAAGCCTGCAGGGTGTATGCAGAACGGTCGGTACCCGGACAGAGAGCATCCAACGTGCCGCACATTGCAAAACATCTACCGCCAACTCTATGCAACAGGTATGGTCGTAGCACGCAAACGGGTCCGTAACAGGCCCGTCACAGGAGAAGCGGGTGCAGTTGGTGTGTTAGCTGCTGTTGCCATGAACCCACACATGAGTACACGGGACATTGCGAGAGCAGGTGGACTGAGTCAAAGTAGCGTCATGCGCATACTGCATCGTCACCGCTTTCACCCGTTTCATGTGTCGCTACGTCAGCAATTACATGGTGATGACTTTAATCATCGAGTGCAATTCTGTCAATGGGCATTAACAGAGATGCGTTGCAGTTCTACCTGTTTACCGATGAAGCGGGTTTCACAAACCACGGGGCAGTGAATCAACGGAACATGCATTACTGGTCCGTGGACAATCCTCATTGGTCCTCACTTCATTCCAGGGGCCCAAACAGCTGCAACATACATCGCATTTCTACAGAATGATCTGCCAACGTTGCTCGAAAATGTCCCACTGTAAACGCGTCGACGTATGTGGTATCAGCATGATGGTGCACCTGCACATTCCGCAATTAACACTAGGCTGACCCTTGACAGGATGTTCGACGGGCGTTTCATAGGACGTGGAGGACGCATAAATTGGCCAGCCCGTTCTCCTGATCTTACACCTCTGGAATTCTTTCTGTGGGGTACGTTAAAGGAGAATGTGTACCGTGATGTGCCTACAACCCCAGAGGATATGAAACAACGTATTGTGGCAGCCTGCGGCGACATTACACCAGATGTGCTGTGGCGTGTACGACATTCATTATGCCAGAGATTGCAATTGTGTGCAGCAAATGATGGCCACCACATTGAACATCTATTGGCCTGACATGTCGGGACACACTCTATTCCACTCCGTAATTGAAAACGGAAACCACGCGTGTACGTGTACCTCACCCCTCATGGTAATGTACATGTGCGTCAGTGAAAAAGACCAATAAAAAGGTGTTAGCATGTGGACGTAATGTGCTGTTCCAGTCTCTTCTGTACCTAAGGTCCATCACCGTTCCCTTTGCATCCCTACGTAATTCGGTGCTCTCCGATATACACGATCGAACAGCGGAGGAGTGGTACTCAAGCGTCAACTTTAGGTAACAATATCTCCGGATGTAATTAACATTTTACAATGCAACAAACGGCACTGATTACGTATTTGTTTATATGTTCAGATGTGCTAACAAAACTAACGGGGTTCCATTTAAAAAAACGTAGGTTTGTGTTAAAAGACATACTTCCGTGTATTTTTTTATGGTTTGTATTAACCAATTACACTAGCCCCTCTCCCCACGTTCGGTCTGTGGAATCGATTCGTCAATATTTGATGTGGTTTACGAAATATATCCAGCGGTAATGTTAGGTGACTCACCCTGTATATACGAGGCCTGTTCAGAAAGTAAGCTCCGATTGATTGCCAAATTGAAACCACAGCGAACATCAGAAATGTTTTACTTGTAACAATTAGCTACACCTTTCAGCTACTTCTCTACGTAGTCGCCGTTCTGACTTAGACTTTTGTCATAGCGTTGTACCAACTTTTCAATAGCCTCATCATAGAAGGCAGCCGCCAGTGCTTTCCGCCAATTCTCCACGCTGGCCTACACCTCGTTGTCTGTGTCAAAATGTTGTCTTCAAAGACAGCGGTTCATGTGACCAGAGATGAAACTCAGGGGGAGACAATTGCGGACTGTATTGTGGGTAATCTCACATTTCCATTTGAAAACGATGCAGGAGCATCTTCATTGCCCCTGCAGAATGCGGCTGAGAATTGTTGAAGAAGAAACAGCACGACAGTTATGTAATGTTAGCTGCATAGCTTCAGGCGAAATTTCTCACCAGGCCCTCGTACTTGGCGGCAGACACTATTTTCTAGACATCTTTACGCACTCACTGCGAGCTCAGAAATGAGAAGAGCGACGTGATGCTAACTGGGGTTATACTAGAGACACTACCCAACACATCTGTGCAAAGCTTTATCGGATTTTCATAGTCGTTTCCATTTCGCGACCGATCGGAGCTTACTTTCTGAACGCCCCTCGTATATAAAGAGTGGTACTACATGTGGGCCTTTCAGAGTTCTACTTCTCGGGTAATTAAAATAAAATGGGAAATGTATAAATGGTGTAACTTGATTTATACAGAATAAAATAAAATGCTGTTAATATATAAGAAAATACGTTTAAAACGTAAAGCGTTTTTACACATTTTGAACATTGTTTAAAACATTTGTTTAAAACACTGCTAAGAAACGTGTTTTATTTAGAAAAACTGTATTAAACAAAAATAAGAGTTAAAGTGCTAGTATCTAAGATTCACGTATGTTTGGTGAAATTGAATTTTTCGTTTTTAAGAATGTTGTAATGCTGTTGAAAATGCTTGAAGCATCTCCTTGCACTAAAAAAATTGCAGGTTGCATATCTGGACGGCTAAAAACGTTCCCCATATAAATTGCGCAGCAAAATACCCGACCATTTGCATACTATAATTTGGTGAAAGGCTCTTGTTGGCATATTTAATAATTTCTGAAACAGAAAGGCTGCTTCGACATCTTGGTACGGTTTGAATTTGCGTGACAGCCTCAGTAGCAGCACGCACTCTTTTACGATACCTCGCTGAAACCACATGAGTTACATCAAATTGTGTACCACCAGATAGCAGATCTCAAGAAGATTTACATAAAAGTCTCTGAGAGCACCTGTTTACCTTTTGTGGTTGACTCACCATCACAATTTTTTATTGACATCTGAAATCGCCTAACGCAGCTAGTACAAAACAAAACAAAAAATGCTGTTTGTGGGTGAACCATACAAAAATAAAGATATGCTCTGGCTGACATTTTCGTCGATCTTTTTGAGAGCTAGAGTTTAGAACTAGACACAGTGACTGTAGGTCGTTTGGTTTACACATAGTGTTGCACGAGAGCGTGCTGACACAAAATTTTTAAATGATTTTCCATGGGAGTACTGTCATTAAATACGGCCCAAATTGATCACTGAACTGTTACGAAGGAATTAAAAAAAGGCTCATCTCAATAGATTCAGTAATTTTCACGTGATGGTGGGACAGGCTCTAATTAGTAGCTACAATTTTATTTGTATGAATTACACGTATTTATATAGATAATGTACATATTTGGAATGTGTTCATTATTATATCTTTCATTTGACACCAAAGACGACACGTTTATCTACATTTTAGTTTTTTAGAGCTGTGAAATATAATTTATAAACTACACCATACTAAATGTAGTGAGACGATATTTTACATCGTGGGACACGCACAGTGATGCATCAAATAAAACCTATTGCCAAAATACGATATAAAAGTAGTTAAGACAGAGTTTAGTGAGAGAACAGATAAACATAGCCACATACATACGCACATAGACTATAAAAGTAATTTTATAAACCCTCAATCGTCTTTGCCATAATAGGGTAAAAAATGAAAAGTTTTTATTTGTTTAAATATTTATTAAAATACTTTAATAAAAACATGTTACGTGATTAAAAGGACTTCATTTCAAACATGGAAACTCTGAGTAGTATTCGAACTGGCGGACAGAGAGACAGACAGGCGCAAAAAGGCTCCATGAAAATAATATTAACCATTCTAACGGATTCCTAAAACGTTGACCTGTTATTTATGTATTATATGTACATTAAATATCAGTGAACCATTACTTTGGGGATGAAAGACAACATTATTTGTACTTTTCTTTGAAACATATGATTATGTAGCTTTTCAGATTCTTCATTTTTAAGATCACTTACAGAATTATCATCAATGAACTTCAGGTTAGCTTCCTCCTGCAAACGGTTTACTTCTTCCCAGCACTTTCGAGTCGACTTGCTAGAATGGCACTTAATACGTGCAAAGTAAAAGTTTTGGTACAAATTCATGCTGAACGCAATAAAATTGTCTTCATATGCATTGCAGAATATCACGAGTGACTCAGTGACTGGCACGCAGTGATTTCGACAGGCAAGGCAGGGAACTCCCCGAATGAAATGTGACACTTGTTTCAGATCGGGGAATCCTGGATATGCATTCATGTAAAGCACTGAATTCAGTTTTCACAGTTCATGTAGTTTGATGGGCACTTTAATATTGTCTGTGCACCGTCACAATAATGTACATATATAGTCTGAATGGAAAAGATGAGATTTTCTTGCCCCTCTTCCCTTCCCTTGAACTGAGGTTTGGTTAGACTTTTCTGGACCCCCCACCGCCAGTTCCCAGTTTGAGCTCACGTAATTGATGATTATCCCCTAAGTCCTACCTGCACTGGCCAATCTGGAATCCTGTTCGCCATTAGACTTCACAGCCTACAGGACGTGAATCTCAGACAACACCAGTTATTCCTTGAGACTGAAGAGAATTTCACGTGCCACAGGCCGTGCTTAATCTTTCTCGTATATCTTATAACTGCATTTGTCACCTTCATGATGAACTGCCATCACCTCGTTAATGGTCGCAGTTGTTATGAGATTTCAAGATTAGGTAGATTAGTGCAAAAAATTCTTAAAGTTTGAAATGGAAAATAGTGGTTATTATGAATTTGCGTTTTGCGTGTCTTAGGTCATATGCTGCTGTGTATGAAATGTAGATAACATATTGAATCGTTCTTTAAATTTGGAAGGATATTGCTTCCTGTCACCAGTCTCGACAGAATGTATTGACGTGAAGCACTCCAAACAAAAAGTGCGTGCCGGCGAAAGTACCAGAATGAAACATTCATAAATTCCTTGTATTTATAAAAAAACATGGGATATTTAAACAAGATTTTGGCAAATGATAGCATACAAAGAGGAGAGTATTTTATCACATGATTAATATGTGAAACTTCCATATTTACCGCGATGTTCAAGCAAATACAGATTTTTTCAGTGGAGTGATGTAATTATAAAGGGCCACAATAGCTGATGAAACGACACACCCTGTGAGTTTTGCAGCGATATCAGTGAAGAAGCTACATGTTTATTTTTGTACTTGGAATGGGTTTTTCATAAACTATTGATCTGTCTGCCCTAGGATGTGTTTCAGAACTATGTCCAATTTCAACTGCATTAGAATGTTAGTGAGGCGAGCATTTGTGAACTCTGCTGTTTTGGCAAAAGAAGTTGATTTTAGCAAGCAATTAGAGAACTTACATGTTACTCTCAGGTAACTGAGATGTAGAAATACAAGCTTTGACCAGCTTCAGCAGGCCTACTAATCATTCGCTATCAAAATTACAAGGCAGAAAGACACCTGAGGATGTACCTGCATGGTACGAAATCGATTGTACCAGGGTCTGAGTTACTACAGTAAAACAGCTAACGAGGCAAATTGGATCCTCAAACAATTTTACCAGCATTTAAACAGCTTAGCAAATTTCAATGTTTTTGAGTGTTGCTTTCAGTACGAGGAATATGAATTATCAGTACAATTTACACCATCTTTTAGTTCCTGTCCCTGTAGAGAGTGAAGGCTTGTAGTTTTGCATCACAAACATCTTTTAGTTCGTCGAAGATGATGATAAATTCATTACTCCTCAATGGGTAATTGACAGAGATCTGCAAATTGAAATGTTTACATAACTATCCGACGATCGAGATATAGAAATAAAATTCTTCGTTCAGTGTCAGTTCCAATCATTCATTATTAAAAATACACTGAAGTAGAGGATACCCTCGAAATTCCAACAGCAGTAGCAATTTATGTTCCCCAGACTTCAATTTCCCTTTTTTTTCTTCAGACAAACGTTGTCAGTGACGAGTTTTGTATAATACGTAAGCGATCTTTTTCCAAGGTTAAAATCTGCTCCTTTAGCCAAAGCATAGTATGGTTTACACATATTCATCTCACTTATTCATCTCAATAACATTCTAAAGCAGTTGACATTGTGAAAGAATCCTGAGCGTTACTAACTAGCAGCTGAGGATAAGACATGCCATTAATTTATGAAAAAGCCCATTTTATGCGTAAAAATAGACGTGTAACTTTCTCACTCATATTATTGTAAAACCCACAGCAATTTTCGTTCCAACAGCTATCGATGTCCCTTAAAAATTACATTATTTCGTTGTAAAAAATCTGATGTTGCTTGAACAGTTGGGTAGATACGGAAGTTTCGGGTATTAATCATGTGGAAAAATACGCTAATCTTTGCATGCTGTTATTTGCGAAAATTTTTCTTCAGTATTTCAAACTGTTAATGAGATGGGAGGGATTTATGAATATTTGATTCTTTTTCGCCGGCAGACGCTTTCTGGTTGGAGTGCTTTACATTAATTCATTTTCTCGATAATGGTGACAGCGATATCCTTCCAAGTATAAAGAAAAATAAAATATGTTATCTGCATTTCATATGCAGCAGTATATGACCTAACACCTATTTTTCAATTCAAATCTTCTGAATTTCTTGCAGTAGTTTACTTACTCTCGAAATACCACAATAACTACGACCATTAACGAAATGACAGGCAGTTCACCATGAAGGCGATGAATAAGATATAAGGTATGCGAGAATCAATTTTTTACTCAACAGTTTCTTTATCATTTGAGAACCGTTGCAGATTGGTCGGCTGGCGCCTCTTGCCGTTTATGCAGTCAAGCGAGCCTGCTAGCTTCGGCACCAAAATTACACTGTGTGAGAGGTTCAACAAGTGAGGTAACCGTCACCTCTCCCTACTAGCTGTCAGTTAAGCGCGCCTTCTAGAAAATTTACAGCGAACCATCTGAGACACCCTCTGGTGACTCCTGGACCGTGAAGATATTGATTGCTTCTTTCACTAACTCCAGTCTGTCCACAAAGCAGATTCCATGCTTGCGCAGGTTCAGCTATGCTCCTCAGTACACTTGGAAAACCGAGTCAGTATCTTCCCATGATGAGCGAGATGTTGAACTCAGGATAATGACAAGACATTAATACCATGCTTTTTTTTCATCTTGACACTTGATTTCGTTGTGAAAGCAGTAATCCGTGATCTTGTACTGGAATGTGACAGTATGGGAATCCTCCGCCCTCCGCCCCCCCCCCCCCCCCAATAATCATTTTTTTGTGTAATACACGATCCTTATGAAGAATTTTATAGGTATCTTTTTAAGTAGATGTATTTCAGTAATCTTTTTCATTTCCTTTGGCAATTTATTATAAAATTTTATTCCTTTTGTGTTTGCTTTTCCATGGTAAGTTAAGTCCAAACTGATATGATTGAGAGCAGGATACAGGGGCTGCTAGAGTGGAAGGCTGAGCAACAAAGTGAGGATAGAATATAAAATTTAATTTATTACACAAGAAAAGTCATGCAAGGTACTGGTAACAACATATTGACATACAACTTATTCAATTTAAATGTACATCACCTGATTTAACATGAATCATCAACAAGTTGTCTAACACCAAACAATCTGCAAATATGATATTTAAATCTTTCCGAAAATTTTAATGCTTGTAAAATGTTATTACGAAACACAGAAAATTACCAAACTTGTCACTGTATTTAAGCCTTACCTAACCTAATGGGCACAATGGCTTACAGGAAACAATATCACAGACGTACAGCAATATCTGCCCACTACAGCACTGTCTTACGTGACGTTGTGTGCCACAATGATTCACAGAACCAACTCATATAGTTAAATGGTAAATATTACCCACAATGGCGCTTGCGTTATAATCCTACTTAGCACACCCATTTACCGAGACAATGCAATTAATGCCAAGTACAGTCTGGTCCAGAATAACGAGTGCCCTACCACTGATTAAACTACTCAGAATCAGTAATGAACTGTTTTACGAGGCAAGCACATTCAGTTCAGACAAGTTAACAAGACAGTGCCTTCATTTGAATTTTACCACAGAAATCCATCAATAGTCGTAGGCCAGACGGTGATTCGAAAAGGATTGATAGCAAGTTACCGCACTGTTGGCGGTTTGCACTAAACCCCCGGCGTGCGACAGATGTGTGGGCCAGAAACACCGTTGCAACAGGAGCCGTTAACAACAGTACCCACAGAACTCTTCCTAAAACCACATCGTGAAATGACGTCAAAGGGGTTTCCAAAACAGTTTAACACTCAACAGTAGTGAGTAAGAGAAAAGGACAAAACAAACACACACGGCACTTACAATTAGCCTTGAATTATTCCTAGCTGTGGTTAAGATTGAATTAATTTTAATCCAACAGGTAAACGGTGATGTCACAGTAGACTTAAACTTTACTTGACTAGCGTGACAATTTGGGCGTCTTTTAACTGACATAAGTTCAGTAACATCCTGAAATGCAATTTAAAGACACCCAAGTAAGGTTATTCTGTAACACTTCATCAACAATTTAAGCAAACACGCCCACATAGGCACTCCGGTTCATACGTAAATCAACCAGGGCACAAGCCAGTATTTCGACACGCGACGTGGAACACTCACTGCTCAGCAGCGCAAGCCAGAATACGACAGAAAGAAGTCTCGCTGTAACTCCACCAGGTGAAGATGTACCAAACTACCAGCTCACCTTTAACAATATTAATCCAAATGCCGCTAATAAGGTACGGGTCAAAATAACACCAGCCTGTAGCCACGGCGTGAGGCAGGTTCAACTCGTAAACAGGACGAACGACAGCGAATCACTGCAGCACCTCCAGTTCCGCTGCTCGGCCTGCCCCAATGCAACTGCCGCTCTCACACCACTTGCCGACGCGGCTTCCGCGATCTTCCGGCGTCGCTCCGCCCAGGCCTGCTCGTCTCTCTCCCTTTCTCTGCCCGAGACTCCCTTTCGGCTTCCCGCACGGCATCCGAGAAGGCGCACCAACCCGCGCACCGCAAAGCGAATCGAAAGAGATCGAACACACTACACCGGAACAATCAAATCGCAGGACCATACGGCACACAAACTGCTTCTTGTTCTACATCTAGATCTACAAGTCTGCTCTGCAGTTCTGCTTAAGTGCCTGACAGAGGGTTGATTGAATCACTTTTACACTATTTCCCTAACCTTCCACTCTCTAACAGTGCGCGCGGAAACGAACATTTAAATTTTTCCGAACGAGCTCTGATTTATTTTGTTCGACGATCATTTCCCTCTATGCAGGTGGATGTTGACAAAATATTTTCGGATTCGGAGGAGAATGTTGGAGATTTAACTTCCGTGAAAAGATCTCGCCGCCATGAGAAACATCCTTGTTTTAACGATTACCATTCCAACTGCCGGCCGAAGTGGCCGTTCGGTTAAAGGCGCTGCAGTCTGGAACCGCAAGACCGCTACGGTCGCAGGTTCGAATCCTGCCTCGGGCATGGATGTGTGTCATGTCCTTAGGTTAGTTAGGTTTAACTAGTTCTAAGTTCTAGGGGACTAATGACCTCAGCAGTTGAGTCCCATAGTCCTCAGAGCCATTTTTGAACCATTCCAACTCGCGATGATACAAAACGATTTGCCCTTCTCTGAACATTTTGGATGACCTCCGTCAACTATGTGTCGTAGAGATCCCATAACACACAGCAATATTCTATCAGAAGACGGAAAAGCGTAGTGTAGGCACTCTCTTTAGAAGACGGGTTGCGTCTTCTAGGTATTCTGCCAATAAAACGCAATCTTCGGTTAGCTTTCCCCACATCATAGGGCAGGGCTTCACAACATACGTGCTCGCGGAGCAAGCTGTGAGCAGCAAGGCGCCAGCATGGAGCAGCGCGAGCACGCTACCCCCCCCCCCCCCCCCTTCCGGACCAGAGCGGAGAGTGCGGAGAGTCATGTGAGGCACACAACAGCTGCCGCCAGCCAATGTAAATCCGCGGCCACCTGCAGGGATATCACCACGAATTATTACTGTGACAAATGAAACAAATAAAGGAGAATGTACACGTGCCACATAATTTTATTAGCTTAGTGTATGCCTCTACATTCGTATTAATTTGTGAACTGTTACACAATAAAAGGTGTCACTGAAGTGTGGGATTCTCTGTTATCTTGTACTTTTTGTCCTTTACAATTGCGTCTATGTTCGGAGTAATTGCTCTTGTGCGTCGTAGGCGCAGCGTGCAGTTTAAATTTCGATCAGAAAATGCGTTTCTCAGGCGCGTCTTGTTACATTTGATTGCAGGGAACAGTTGTTCACTAACATACGTGGAACCGAACATTGATATTATTGTAGCCGCCAGTTTGTGCAAACGAGGAAATCTATGCTGAGGGAAGTGTCTGTAGAATTCCAAAATGTTTTTCTTGTTCAGAAATTTGTCTCTGTATTCTCTGTCACACTGCAAGTCAATAATTTATAGTTGCAGCTCAGGACGAATCTCTTAAATATTCGCTGAATATGGAGAGGAGAACAGATCAAAATCACTGTTTAGTGCTGTCTTTACCTTGTAGTGAAATGTTCAAAGCATTCAGATGGCTAGTTAAATCTGCTAAGAACGCGAGATCACATTTCAATGAAGGCTCTTTCAATTCAGAAACACACATGTTATTTATTTCCATGAACATTTTTATCTCATCTAATAGGCAAAAAAATCGATTTAATAATTCGGCACGACTAAGCCAGCGGACCTCGCTGTAATAAGGCAGGCTACCATACTGGTTTTCTACATCCTCAAGAAAGCTTTTAAATTGTCTGTGTTGTAGCCCATGCTTCCTTATATAATTAGTTGTACGAACAACAACACTCATCACATTTTTAGAGTGATACTCTTTGAACATAAGTTTTCCTGGTGGATCACACAGTGAACGCCCCTTATTTCATCCGGCACGGTCGGTTTTTGCATTTTCTCCTTCAACAGCACAACGAAACCTGATTTTTTTTCCCTGTCATCGCTGGTGCACCGTCTGTAGACACTGAAACTAAAGAATTCCACGACAATCCTATATTTTCAACACTTTCTTCAACACTACTTAAAATATCACCTCCAGTTGCAGTGTTCTTCATGGCTACTACATCGAGGAGCTCCCCCCTCACCTGAAGATCTCTATTAACACCTCTAATAAATATGGCAAGCTGTCTGTTCCAGTGATATCAACACTTTCGTCCAGAGCTAGAGAATACGCCATAAAATCTCTACAGATATTTGCAAGCTGGCTCTGGACGTCGTCTGCCATGTCCTGTATGCGACGCATAATGGTCATGTTAGATAATGGCACAATCAGAAACTGTTCAACTTGAGATGGACACAAATGTTCCGCTGCAGTTACCAAACATTCTTTTATTAAATCGCCATCAGTGAAGGGGCGCAGGGATTTTGCTAAAAGCAAAGCAATTTTGTAACTCACTCTGAGAGCTGCCTCAGTTGATTTTTCTTCGTCGTCCAGATCTTCTTCGGATAGCTTCCTTTTAAGTTTAATAACTTCCTGTGCACGATCTGGTCCATCACATTTTCCATTTCCATAGTCTTTCGCGTGGTACGACATATAATGTCACTGCAAATTAAATTTCCTAAAAGAATTCAGCGTTTTATGACATACTAAACATTTTGCAACGCCATCTTTTTCTGTAAATAGATACAATTCCTCCCAATGGGGGTTGAACTGCGAAAGCATGGTTGGGGTTACACAACGGCGACTTGACATGATTCTTAACCAGCGAAGTGACTGTTAGAGCTGATCGTAGTACTTTAAACGTTACACAGTCGATGCGAATTCAATAGGCATGCTGCGGCCCTATTCAAACGTGCGCGCGCATTTCCCCTCCCTCCTCTCTTTCCCTACTCCGCGACCTTGCACCTGCTCGCGAGCACATGCCTGAGCAGACGCGAGTACTAGCGCTCAAAACCGGCCAGTTGTTAAGCCATGTCATAGGGTATGTGATGGTTCCAGTTAAATCTGTTCGTAATTGAATTTTCTGGGTATTAGTTTGTGTGATTTATCGTGTAGCCGAATTTTAGTGGTTTCCTTGTAGTACTCGATGACCTCACACTGTTCAATATCACGGTCGGATTGTCTCCTAAACCGTTATGTAGATTAGGAATAGCAGAGGGCATACATCACTTCCTTGGGGAACGTCAGATATCACTTTTGTTTTACACGATGACCTTCAGTCACTTACTGCGTACAGTGGCATTTCTTACAGGAAATCACGGATCCAGTCACACAACTGAGACAATACATCATAGGCACGCAATTTGAGTAAAGCCTCTTATGAGGAACAGAGTCAAAAATCTTATGAAAATCTAGAAATATGAAATCTATGTCAAATCCCCTGCCGATAGCAATCCTTCTTTTGTGTGTTTAAGGAGCCCTATGTATTTTAACCTTTGATTCACCATACTGAATACGTCTCAACAAAACGATTTCAAATACTGCATCTTTGATCTTTGCGACTATGTGGTTCCTTTTGGACACCTATATCGTAAGATGTCACTCATGTATTTTTATCATACTTCCAACTGCATGATCAAGAAAACTAACGCGTTCATTGCTTGGCTTTAATACAGAGTTCACTTCACACATACCCTGAGTAATTACCTTCTTATAAATTCTCGTGTTTTCTTTCTGGTTGTGATTCGGTTGTAGTTAAAAATAATTTCTTTCATTTTTCCATGATTTCATCGGTTATTTATGTGCTGGAGTGTTCAGGACGCTCGACATATTCAATTCCTCACGGCCTCCTTCGAAATATTTTTAATTCGTAAGCCTTGATTTACTTGGTTTCCTCGCCAGAAGCAACATTTAACATTTGTAAAACTTTGTTGCACTTTACTCCGATCTTGTTACAAGGGCGCTAAAGACTACACTGTTGAGCGCCCATAACACCATATCCATCCATCCTTTTACAAAATTTAAGATAAATGCTCTGGTCCGATTTAATATAAAAAAATCGCCGATAATACCAAACCCTATATAATTAACCTTTCAGACTAAATATCTGATGTGACTACCGTTGTACAGACACTTTTTACACATGTTTATCAATACAACAACGGCAAAATAGCACGAATTACGGAATAAAAAAAACACGAAATTACAAAATTGCCGTTACTTTTTGCACAGTGTTCTTTGCAGACAGTAGCAACATCACAGTTACTTTTTAAAACTCCAAATCTCCTATCAGAGAACGCTAATAAAAATCTCAAGGACATGCACGATCGGGCAATAGTTAATAAATTAAAGTTTCTGTCAGAATGTGAAAGAAATGAGTGTCAACGATCGCCGAATCACTATCAGAGGGAAAACGCCGGGATCTGTGGGAAAATATTCAGTATATTTGTCAGTAGATCTGTCGAGTAACAATGTCAAACGATCGATAAAGAGTACTACTAACAACTTAACGTCGTTGGTGTTAACCAATCCCAAGGCTTGCTTGTCCGTGGATTCTTGGCCAAATGCAGTGTTGTAATGATTCCCCAGTCTCCATACTCGCAAAACATGGTCTCGTGTGGCTTTTCTGTTGTGCAAAATAAAGAAAACCGTAAAGGGTTTTTCGTTTTACAGGTATAGAGGAAATTAAAAACATAGGTTAGATATGGGTAAAGCCCCGCGTGGGGTAAAAATCCATACGGTTTTTTGAACTGACTGCCATCGATTCAGTTGACCACTAGGTCGCAGGTTTGTCTTGCTCTAATCTATTGTTCTATGAACGTTCGTCCCGGCAGATCGCTCCAGACGTGGGAAAATGAGGTAAGTCTGAGTTTTACTATCTACATGTAACTTTTTTTGATATTTTACGTGAACATCGTGCAATGTAAGGAGTTGAAAAGTAGTATCAAAGAATTCCTTGTTGACACTATTGTAATTAAGCTTCACTTCTGCGTGGAAATAATTGTTCCAGTTGGTCCCCAAAAGCAACAATGGCGTTTGACGATGTACCGAAAATCTCCGCAGGTGTTTTGGGATAAATTCCCGCAGCTCCAACAGTGTGACGACGGTTTTTCAGTGGTAACCCCCCGCAAAAATTCTATTCAGCACATACTGCTTGAGATTATCTCACCTCAAGATATAATTCCGCTGTCTAAAACAATGTTTTAGGGGAAACTTTCTGGCAAAACATTGAAATCTGTGCTTCTAACGCCGACACCCAATAAAGAACGAATAGGAAAATAATGCGTGGAAAAGAAGAAAAGCTTGTTATTGAGAAAGAAAGACTCATCAAAGAAAGGAAAGAGCGTACTGTACAAACAAAGCGACTGAAGCTAGATTTCACTACATTAGTGCCAAAAAAGGAAGAAAACAGATCAAACAGCCAGTCGATTATTCTTTAGAGTCAGATTCAGACTTCTCACATCACGACAGTAGCTCAGATATGGACTTATTATTAGGCGAAGAATTATCGGAAGAAGAAGAACAACAGGACGGGACTTCAAAGAACAGTCAGACCACTTAAAAAAGTACACTGTTTACACGCCGAGCCTCAGAACTGAACTCTATCAGGTTACCCTACTATTCTCCTTTCGTGGAGAAGAAATCATTATTTTTGTACAAGTATTCCTAAGCATTATTTTCAAATTCACGAGACGTTTCAGTTCAATATTGTTGGGAAATTGACTACAATACAACCGCCATACAAAGGGTTATTTCAAGTATTTTTATTAAGCAGTCATCCATTTTATCCATGTTTATCTTAAATGCAACAAAGACCCACAATGTGGGTTATCACCACTTTTTATGGGGTGATACAACGCGATTTTTGTTCTAAGTAAATTGTTAATTTCTTTGTAATTAATAATTAGCCAGAGTTAGAGTATTGCGTTATAGGTAACTACCCAGCCATGACTTCAATTTGAAATCGCGGAAAAACGACTATTTATTGGGCACAGTATGAAAAAAACTGAAAATTGCGACGCCATACCTCCCCCCCCCTCTCTCTCTCCCTCCAACAACCCTATCGCTGAGAGCGGTAAGTGCTATGCCAGAGATCGAGCCACCAAAGTGTTTCGGAGATTGACGTAAGTGCATTGTCTGTAATGGGGCTATTTTGAAGGGGATAACGTTGATGTAGAAGAATAAGTAAAATTCTTTAAAGAAATATCGTTATTTTTAAACACATATCGCAACGCGGAAAAGGCCAGCTTTTAAAGAAATATCGCAAATGTGTCCTATTAAAGTCCACTGACTACGGACGTCAAGGAACGTGACGTCAAAATATTCCACGAGGCGTTTAAAAGGCGGTGTCCACACTGACCGCCAACGAAACGGAATGGGGTCTAAAGGCTTATGGGGAATATAGTTTTGACGGTAATGGTGGTGGAAGAGAGAGTATCATTGTCTTCTAACACGGGAAGTTACTGTATTCTCGCCGTGGTCATTCATGTTATAGTAGCGGATATTGTGCTTGTGTTACTTCATAATGTTAACTTTATTGTTTGCGTTGTTTTCGTGACGTATTGTTAAGGTTGCATGATGAGCCCTTCAACAAAAGAGGTCAAATATCTGAGAGCAAAAAGTGATTTAGTTTCTACAGTATCTCACCGAAGGAAACGCCTTTTCTTTAAACAGTGACAAAGTTAGCTGCACTGGAGGAGGGAAATACAGTTACTTGGCCTTATTATATCGATAAAGGAAGCAAAACCACGATCGATGAAGTGAAAAGGCACTTTATATTGCCTTATAGACGGCTCAACCGCAGTAATGTGACCACTGCCTATGTTCGACGTCAATGAGCAACACCCACTCACAAACGGCAGGTGGCAGCACTGGCAGTGGAGGGTATACAAAGCGTGTAGGGGTGACGCGGAAAACAGTGGAGTCGTTGTCACAATGCAGAAATGGAGCTATTTATCTCAAGTCCAAAAGGGCATGGTCATTGGCCTTCGGGCCAAGAGTGGATACATTTCTGAAACTGCTGAGTTTGCAAACTGGCTGCGTGCCACCATGGTTAAAGTATACCGTGCATGACAGTATGGCGCTGTCCAAAACTGGTACTGAGGCATCTGTGTTGCACCCCATGACAGGGGTGAACGACGGCTATGGAGATATGTACAGGTGAACAGATGAGCAACTGTTGAGCAGCTGACCATCATGATGAACTAAGAAGCTACCAACAATGTCTCCTCAACGACCTTTCAGCGTATGTGTCTCCGCAGCAGGCGACTGGATCATGCATCCATGCTGACTGCTGTTCATCCCACGACGAAGGTTGGAATTCGCGCTCGACTACCGCAACCTGACGTCCACTGATGGCGACCAGTGGCCTTTTCAGATAAATCACTGTTTATGCTCCATCAGACACAAGGCCATTGGCGTGTACGGCGTGAAACGTCTCAAAGGAAAAGAGTCCGGACCGAATGAGGAAATAATATAGTCTGGGGAATGTTTTCGTGGCGTTTCCTGGGTGATCTCGTCATTCTGAAAGGCACAATGGATCATTACAAGTATGTATCTATCCTTGAGGACTATGTCCACCCCCACATAGAATTTGATTTTTTCTCGGTACAACTACATCTACCAGCAGGACAATGCAGCGTGTCACACAGCCCGCAGTGTACGGACATGGTTCCAAGAGCACCAGGACGGATTTGCCGTACTCCTCTGGCCACCAAACGCCTCGGATTTAAAACCAATCCGAAACTCTGTAGGACCACCTCGACCGCGCTATGGATCCTCACCCGTGAAACAGGGCGGCCGGCCAAGGCAGTGAAGTTGGAGTGGCTCCACATCCCTGCCGGAACCTACCAGAACCTCATTACCTCCCTTCCTGTACGTCTCGCAGCGGTCCGCGCAATTTTTTATTTCTGTGCCCGGTCAGCATTTCCAAAAAATAACAGCTGAGATAGCTTTGTCATTTCCTTCATAAACATCTTGTACGGTGCACGGGTTGTCCAGCAGGGGGCATACGAGTAGACGGCTTGGATCTCCTTCAGCCCTGCAGTCGCAAGAGGTGTCTGCGCTCGCTGGAAGGATTCCCCATTTCTTCAGGTTAGTGTTGCATCGGGGGACGCCCACTCTTAGGCGTAGAGGGACCTCTATATAGGGTACTGTAGGTTTGCGCCGGGAGCTAGTTGTTCCTTTGGTGATACCTCTACAGGCGGTCCGCGCCTCAAAACGAGGTTATTCATTCTTTTGAGCTGTAGTCTCGTGAATGTCACTAGACTGTGTGCAGTCAGAATAGTCCCTTTCTTCTCGTTCAGATTTTGAAATCTCACTTCTGATTTTGTTCCTGCAGATAGTAATAGAAAAATATGACTAAATTATGAAATCAAAATTGTTTTCTATGTACATTCTACAGGAAATTATCAATATTTGTAGCAATATTGTTGAAGACGTAATCTGTAATGTTATATACCTCTGTCTTGCCAAAACAAGCAATTTTAGTACCCAAATATGCCAGTTATCTTCTTGAAAACTTGACATTTAATGTATTGTTGAGAGAAATGCATCATTAAATGTGCAGTATGTTCGCCAACTAAACTAAGTGGCAAAATATATGCTGGTAGGCAATGCATCATTTCAGATACCAAGTATGTAAAAATGTACTTCGCTTTGTACTGGGAAGTCGGTGTAGAATATTCATAATAATTATCGTCAGTAGTCATGTCTACCCAATCCATGTCAACTTTGTTCGAGAAGCGAGCGAATTGTTTAGCAAAAGTTTATTTACGTTGA
The DNA here is from genome assembly GCF_023898315.1 of Schistocerca nitens. Classification (NCBI taxonomy): domain Eukaryota; kingdom Metazoa; phylum Arthropoda; class Insecta; order Orthoptera; family Acrididae; genus Schistocerca; species Schistocerca nitens. The sequence continues at coordinate 539,124,804 of NC_064621.1, read as the reverse complement.
AGCCACAACTATGTGGCCCTCTGAGCACGATGATCTGAAGCCGACGCACAAAGACAGCTGCAGCAGCCCGACACTCAGTTTGCGCAGTGACCTCGATACTGCCTGGACGCCTAATTGCAGCTGTCTGAGTGTGTTATCCAAAAATCCTTGTTATTCATTTTTTGCCTAATTGTAAAATGGCATCTATGAAGTGTCACTAGAACAAATAGTTATTTAATTAAAAATCTTTTTAATGGAAGACGTTCATAAAATGGACTAAAGCTGTAAAATAATTTATCCTAGTCCCATGAACGTTCCTAAAAAAACTGTGGTTGTGAATCTGGGGCACAATCAGTAGATAATAGCAGGCTAACTATTCGTGCATTAGTTATGTATTGCATGCACCCCACGTTTTCATTTTAAATGCTACAAGTGTTTTCATAGCTATTAAAAATTCAAAAGCTCAAATTTTCAGAGGTATCTGTATCGATTTCGGAATCTACATAGGGATTCGAGAATTTATTTTACACTTTCTAATTCATTTTAAAAACATGTTACGTTGAACAGATTTTTATTTAAATAATCATCTTCAGCTTTTTAGCATTGTGTGTGTCAAAGTTTTCATTCGATTTCCATCCATTTCAAATATTTTGATAAGATGACAACAAAGGCATGTTGTAAATTGGAGGATTATTTAAGTTTCAGGATTATTTCAGTTTCTCTGCGTATGAATCAACCAATACTTTGCTTCCTGTTACGATTATTTCACGAAAAGACCTAGAAGGCAAAATTAGAGATAAGCGAGCTCACACGGGGACTTACCAGCAACTGTTCATACCACAAAATATTCGCAAGTGGAACAACATGAGGGTCAGTAGAGAAGTGATACAGAGGACCCTCCGCCACGCACCAGACATGGAAGCGGGTTAATATTGCATTATCATATCGTTTTGAGCTAAATTGAAAATTTCGAGATTCTAGTTTATCGGGAAATGATAGTGGAGAACACTCTCCATCACACATGAGAAAGAGAGCGATTTAATATTAGGGTCTACATTGTCACATAGTTCTGAGCTATGTTGACAATTTCAAGTCGCTAGCTCATAGGGAAGTCAGTTTAAAATCAGCTGCAAAATTTGTAACAAACAAACAGACAAGAAAGCGACTTAATAAATACGTGTTAAATAGAAAATAGGTCCCGATTGTACTGAAAGTGCAGTGTACTAATCGTCACAGGAAGCCGTCTGCCTTGCCACCCGAACTCTACTTCCAATGGCTGGGTGTTCTTATTGTCTATTTATTCCGAAACCTTCCTTGCTTATAATCCCTAATGCAAACTATTTGTGATTAGATTTTCATACGAGGGGAGATCAAAACAAAAATACACCCACCTCATTTTCCTACGTAGCCAGGTTTTCCGTGGTTTCCCTAAATCGTTTCAGGCAAATACTGGGATGGTTCCTTTAAAAGGGCACGGCCGATTTCCTTCCCCATCCTTCCCTAACCCGAGCTGGCGCTCCGTCTCTAATGACCACGTTGTTGACGGGACGTTAAACACTACCCTCCTCCTCCTCCTCCTACGTAGCCTCCTGACTTTGATACACATTTTTTTTTTGCCTTGGACTAACAAATCTTTGAAACCATCCTCGAAGAAAGAGGACGAACGCGTGCGCAGTCATTTGTGAACGATTTCCTCTACTGCTGCAATGTCATCAAACTGGTGTTTTTCAAGTTGTTCTTTCAGCGGTGCAGTAATGTGGTGTACGCAGGGTGAACAATCTGGATTGTAAGGAGTAAGTTCCAGAATTGCCCATTGAATTTCCTTCAGTTTTTCCTTCGCCAGAGCAGGCGAGTGCAGCGTAGCATTGTCTTGCTGAATAATCAGGTTTAGGGTCTACTACCGTCGTCATTTGTTGCGGTATTCAGCTTTTGCTCGAACCAAACGCTGGCAGTACGTCCTGATCTTCTGCAATAAGGTCCTGAAAGGGTGCGCACAGAAGGAAACCTGTGTAGCAGGGTCCAGCGCGAGGCAGCTACAATCGGCGCGGGAAATATCCCCTTGTTATCTGATGAGGCAGCACACAATGGCAGCTGGCTGGCAGCGCCGACTGAAGCGAATACACTAGCCGCTGGCGAGCCCGCATGTACGAGACATCCTTCGCCCCCTTTCGGTACGTCCGCGCCGGTTAGCGGCCCACTGTGCTGACGGAATCGACGCGTTATTCTTGCAATCCTTTCCTAACAGCACGCAGAAACTGTTCCATTAAAAAAATTGATTTTTACGTTACCAGTATTTTAGGTCTCAGCTTCATAGTGGAGTGCCCATCACGTCGTTAATGTTCGTAATTTTCACATATAAGTAACGTACTTCACAAAATTGGAAAACTTTTCAATGAAAAGTAGGGGTCGCAATGAATTTGCATTTGGTGCGTGTTAGATCATATATTGCAGGCTGTGAAATGTACACTACTGGCTATTAAAATTGCTACACCACGAAGATGACGTGCTACAGACGCGAAATTTAACCGACAGGAAGAAGATGTTGTGATATGCAAATGATTAGCTTTTCAGAGCATTCAGACAACGTTGGCGCCGGTGGCGACACCTACAACGTGCTGACATGAGGAAAGTTTCCAACCGATTTCTCATACACAGACAGCAGTTGACCTGCGTTGCCTGGTGAAACGTTGTTGTGATGCCTTGTGTAAGGAGGAGAAATGCGTACCATCACGTTTCCGACTTTGATAAAGGTCAGATTGTAGCCTATCGCGATTGCGGTTTATCGTATGGCGACTTTGTTCCTCGAGTTGGTCGAGATCCAATGACTGTTGGCAGAATATGGAATCGGTGGGTTCAGGAGGGTAATACGGAACACCGTGCTGGACCCCAACGGCCTCGTATCACTAGCAGGAGAGATAACAGGCATCTTATCCGCACGGCTATAACGGATCGTGCAGCCACGTCTCGATCCCTGAGTCAACAGATGGGGACGTTTGCAAGACAACAAACATCTTCTGTACTCAACGACGAACCTGGGTGCACGAATGTCAAAACGTCATTTTTTCGGATGAATCCAGGTTCTGTTTACAGCATCATGATGGTCGCATCCGTGTTTGGCGACATCGAAGTGAACGCACATTGGAAGCGTGTATTCGTCATCGCCGCACTGACGTATCACACGGCGTGATGGTATGGGGTGCCGTTGGTTACACGTCTCGGTCACCTCTTGTTCGCATTGACGGCACTTTGAACAGTGGACGTTACATTTCAGATGTGTTACGACCCGTGGCTGTACCCTTCATTCGATCCCTACATTTCAGCAGGATAATGCACGACCGCATGTTGCAGGTCCTGTACGGGCCTTTCTGTATACAGAAAATGTTCGACTGCTGGCCTGGCCAGCACATTCTCCAGATCTGTCACCAACTGAAAACGTCTGATCAATGGCGGCCGAGCAACAGGCTCGTCAAAATACGCCAGTCACTACTCTTGATGAACTGTGGTATCGTGTTGAAGCTGCATGGGCATCCAAGCTCTGTTTGACTCAATGCCCAGGCGTATCAAAGCCGTTATTACGGCCATAGGTGGTTATTCTGGGTACTGATTTCTCAGGATCTACGCACCTAAATTGCGTGAAAATGTAATCACATGTCAGTTCTAGTGTAATATAGTTGTCCAATGAATAACCGTTTATCATACGCATTTCCTCTTGGTGTACCAATTTTAATGGCCAGTAGTGTAGTTGATATCCTGAATTCTTCTTTAAACTTGGGAGGGGATCAATATCTGCCCCCAATCACGAGAAAATGGATTTTAAGTAATGCGTTCATTTCCGATCGCACGCATACGAGAATGAAATATTCACAACATCGCTCAAATATTCTAAACTGCTAGAGATATCGAAACGAGATTTTGGGAAATTATAGCATTTAAAGAGGGGAGTATTTTGCCTTATGTTTAATTTAATTTCATACTCTTTTTACGTGGTCACTTGTTGTGCTAAAGATGATTTTGAAGTTGCAGTACTAAACACTTTATTAACTGCACGCATTCACAGTGACATTTTTCCCGGAAACAAAAACTGAGAGATTGTCTTGATAACTTGTAAAAACAAGCACAAAGTGTATTGGCGTGATACCAGATCCGGGGGGAAGCGTCATTCCGTATGGTTGTAGGGTTGACGCGTCTGCTCACGCAAGGTTACTAAAATATGTGATAACAATTTGATTTGAAATAGAAACTGAATCACTGGAAACAAATTAACTGGAGCTGGTGGCATTTGTTGATGGTGGATGGACCTTTGTTAGTGGCCAAATTGACTTCTGGAAAAATGCTATAAAATGTAGAAATACCACCATCAGTTTTGCAGGGCCGGTATCTGTTATTTACGGGAGAAACGGAATCATAACTTGGAGACTGTGGCCAGATCATTTAGGGTTCCGTGCTTGCATTCAAGTTAGCAAAGCTTTTAGTGATTATCGGAAATTAATCTCAGAGACGCTGTATCATGTTAAAAATGATAAATGGCAGAATACTACTTGTATTCGGCCATTGCGTCTCCATGCCACGATCTTTGAAGCTCGTATTGGTCGTTGGCTGTAACAATAAAGCATTAAAACATTTCATGTAGCATATATCTATTAGGAGAACTGTTAAAATGAAAACTCATGAGACTTAATTAATTTAAAATACTTGCAAATGTATCTAATGCTAATACATGTCACTTTTGTGTACATTTGTCTACACTAAGGAAAGATTAATTAATGATACGCAAGGAACGCTGCGATAATGCGTCCTATCTGTCTTAAGGCTAACAGGCAAGAAAGAGAGACCCGAGCAGGGACGCTCTTTACTTGCTTTCTAAAATAGAAAAAAACCTATTGCAGTCGATCGCAATCAGCCACAGGCTGACTGCCGCTATATCTTTGAAATACACTAGTGTCCAAAATTAAAGCAACAGTTCGCCATTCCCCCATCCTGTGTCTAATTCACGATGTAATTACACTAACTGTCAACAGATGCCCGTACGATCGTGTGCCTCATGGAAGATGGTCAACGGATAAGCACGCCAGCGATGACGTCAGGTCACTTATCAAACGGGATAGTATTTGCTTGGTATTCACATATCCACAATAGTTGTGTACGCAGTCAAATGGTTCAAATGGCTCTGAGCACTATGGGTCTTAACATCTGAGGTCATCAGTCCGCTAGAACTTAGAACTACTTAAACCTAACTAACCTAAGGATGTCACAAACATCCATGCCCGAGGCGGGATTAGATCCTGCGACCGTAGCAGTTGCGCGGTTCCAGACTGAAGCGCCTAGAACCGCTCGGCCACACCGACCGTCTGTACACAGTCACAGACAGTAATGTACGGCGCGGAGAAGACGGCTACCAGACTCTCTGTGGTGGAGCGCCACAAAAAAAATGGAAGCAGGGCGGTCGCAAAGTGATGACTTAATGTGAATCGTTCTGTTGTTTCTCGAATGGGGCAACAGTTTATAGAGACCGAAACTGTATCCCGAAGACCAGGGCATGGCCGACCACGAGTTACATCAGAAAGAGGGGACCGTTATTTGGCTGTAAGGGCACGACGGTGCCGCCTTAGAACTGCACGGCGTCTGGCATCTGACCTCGCAGCATCCACTGGACGTGTTGTAGCGAGGTAAACGTTGCACGGAAGGCTTCGGAAAGTGGTCTTTATTATTGGAGACTTGCTGCGTGTGTACCTCTGACGCGTCTTCACAGAAGGGAACGTCTAGAGTGGAGTGGTCAACATGCCACCAGGACGGTCGAACAGAGGGCCAGTTTTATTTCCACAGATGAGTTCTGAATTGGTCTGGAGAGTGATTCTCGACGGATCGCATCTGGAGGGAATGTGGAGCAGGATTTCGGGACCCAAACATTGTGAACAGAGGCCATATCAAGGAGGATCCCTAATTGTGTGGGCAGGGATTATGTTGACCACTCGAACACATTTTTCTTTCTTTGTTTCTTTTGCTTGTGGCGTTTTTTCCCGCGGACACGCAGGGTCGGCATAGTTAATCGGATATGGCAATGTTAGTTGAAGGGGTGGCCGGATGCCCTTCCTGCCGCCACCCCGCTCCCCCCGGGAAGGAATTAGTGGACCCCAACTGTCTGCGATTAGTGTAATCCATGGAATAGTGCGAAAGTGTTCAGATGTCTGCGAGCCGTGTAACTGAGGCGGGACGTCGGGACCAGCCCGGTTTTCACCTAGGGGGATGCGGAAAACCGCCTAAAAACCACATCCAGGCTGGCCGGCACACCGGCTCCCGTCGTTAATCCGCCGGGCGGGCTCGGCTAACCTGACGGGTTGTTGACCACTCCAACACCTCTTGATGAAATTATGCCGGTGAATCGGCAAGGTTTACCTGCTGTTAGTTAACGTGACGAGATCGTGGAACATCAGGTGAGGTTGTTGCGAGGTACTGTGCGTCCAGACTACGTACTGATGGACGACAATGCTCAAACTCATGCAGGCAGGGTGGTTGATGATTTCTTGGAAATGGAACATATTGCCTGCACGGCTTGGCCTGCCCGTTCTACCGATTTGAATCCCGTAGAAAATGTGTGAGATGCACTAGGGAGACGGATTTCATCATGCCAGTACCCACCAACCACTCTCAAATACTTACGAGCAGTTCTACAGGAAGAATGAGCGTTAGTGCCTCAACTTTGATGACAGTCATAACATCATTCACAGCCGCGCCGGATTAGCCGAGCGCTCTAAGGCGCTGCAACCATGGACTGTGCGGCTGGTCCCGGAAGAGTTTCGAGTCCTCCCTCGGGTATGGGTGTGTGTGTTTGTCCTTAAGATAATTTAGGTTAAGTAGTGTGTAAGCTTAGGGACTGATGACCTTAGCAGTTAAGTCCCATAAGATTTCACACAGTAAAAAAAAAAAAAAATAGCATAATTCACAGCACGCTTCGTCGTTGTCAGGCCCGTATTACTGCCAGACGTGGTCACACTCCATACTGGGTGCATTAACTTGTTGTTGGAATGTGTGTGGGAATCCGTTAAGTTGGAAAACGAAGACCATTTTTATCTACCATTATGCACGTTGCAGTGGTTTACGTTCTGTATTCTTTACATTGTTTCTACCTTAATATCACCTGTTTACACTATTTTGTGGCAAAACAAACGTGTCCTTGCAAAATTTCCGTTTGTTGCTTTATTTATGAAATACGCTACTGGCCATTAAAATTGCTCCACCACGAAGATTTCGTGCTACAGAAGCGAAATTTAACCGACAGGAAGAAGATGCTGTGATATGCAAATGATCAGCTTTTCAGAGCATTCAGTCAAGGTTGGCGCCGGTGGCGACACCTACAACGTGCTGACATGAGCAAAGTTTCTAACCGATTTATCATACACAAACAGCAGTTGACCGACGTTGCCTGGTGAAACGTTGTTGTGATGCCTACCATCACGTTTTCCGACTTTGATAAAGGTCGGATTGTAGACTATCGCGATTGCGGTTTATCGTATCGCGACATTGCTGCTCGCGTTGGTCGAGATCCAATGACTGTTAGCAGAATATGGAATCGGTGGGTTTAGGAGGGTAAAATGGAACGCCTTTCTGGATCCCAACGGCATCGTATCACTAGCAGTCGAGATGACAGGCATCTTATTCGCATGGCTGTAACGGATCGTGCAGCCACGTCTCGATCCCTAAGTCAACAGATGGGGACGTTTGCAAGACAACAACCATCCGCACGAACAGTTCGACGACGTTTGCAGCAGCATGGACTATCAGCTCGGAGACCATGGCTGCGGTTACCCTTGACGCTGCATCACAAATAGGATTGCGTGCGATGGTGTACTCAACGACGAACCTGGGTGCACGAATGGCAAAACGTCATTTTTTTCTGATGAATCCAGGTTCTGTTTACAGCATCATGACTGTCCGTGTTTGGTGATATCGCGGTGAACGCACATTGGAAGCGTATATTCGTCATCGCCGTACTGACGTATAACCCGGCGTGATGGTATGGGGTGCCATTGATTACACGTCTCGGTCACCTCTTGTTCGCATAACGGCACTTTGAACAGTGGACGTTACATTTCAGATGCGTTACGACCCGTGGCTGTACCCTTCATTCGATCCCTGCGAAACCCTACATTTCAGCAGGATAATGCACGACCGCATGTTGCAGGTCCTGTACGGGCCTTTCTGGATACAGAAAATGTTCGACTGCTGGCCTGGCCAGCACATTCTCCAGATCTGTCACCAACTGAAAACGTCTGATCAATGGCGGCCGAACAACTGGCTCGTCACAATACGCCAGTCACTACTCTTGATGAACTGTGGTATCGTGTTGAAGCTCCATGGGCAGCTTAACCTCTACACGCCATCCAAGCTCTGTCTGACCCAATGTCCAGGCGTATCAAGGCCGTTATTACGGCCAGAGGTGGTTGTTCTGGGTACTGATTTCTCAGGATCTATGCACCTAAACTGCGTGAAAATGTAATCACATGTCAGTTCTAGTATAATATATTTGTCCAATGAATACCCGTTTATCATATGCATTTCTTCTTGGTGTAGCAATTTTAATGGCCAGTAGTGTAATAATTACATTTCACAGAATTTACATCACTTATTTAGATTTGAAGTTATTTACAGTAAATAAATAGGTAAGTCCACATTTTTGTGCTTTCCCTCGTTTGGAGACATTACATTTAAATGAAATTTCGTGGGTCTCTCCATGTACTTGTTTGTGAGGGACCGTGCTGCGTGGAGTAGCGTAGCGGCACAACGACGGTACGAAGCTGGGAGGAGCGTCCTGGCTTGTCTCCACGAGTTCGTTACATGAACTCCGAGGGTAGCCGACTCCTGGCCCGGAACTGAGAGAGTAACTGAGCTGGCCTGCTGGAGGCTGTGCCTGCACTTGTGGGCTGAGCAGGCGGAAGTAAGCTTGCGACCGCGTGGTCTGTGGACTGTGCGTGTACTCCGATAGCAGCGCCACCGGTTTCCTGGTCTGTACACTGCTCAGAACCATAGCTGGTGTACCCTAGTGGAACTTGTACCAACGGCGCATTAACATACTGCTTGTACAGAGCACTGTGTGATCAGATATGATGTCCGTGTTATATGAATACACCGTCTCCGGAAGACACACACTTGCGGGCAACTATTAGGCAACTCTGCATTGCGGAGGCACCGGACTGGCAGCGGACGCATAGGGCCCAAGCCTGATATAAAACAGTCCACATGCGGAACTTTGCCTACGACGATATAGCAAAAGTTACCCTGTTTTTCAGACCGGTACTGTAGTTTTTTAAGATACTTCTAGTATGAAACATGAAATTTATTGCCAGATGTTACTGCAACCCCCCCCCCCCCCCCCCCTGCGAGGTTTCCTGCAAACTTTTTATCTCTCTGGTCGCCAAGTGCTTGTTTAATAAGACATTCTGTTTCTGGATTTTGTCGCAAGGTGAATTTTTGCAAATTATTTTGACTTCGGCGACTTGCGTGTCGATGGGGATGCAGCTGACCACTCAGCTACCAGGGGCGAACACTCATAACTGGTAATGCTCCTTCAAATGATAAATTCAGACAAAAATAAATCATCAGTTCTGTTGCAATTTTGAGAAATATGAAAACAATTCGCAACAGATTGTGTACCACCCTAATGTTCAAAAAAAAAAAAAAAAATGGTTCAAATGGCTCTGAGCACTATGGGACTCAACTGCTGTGGTCATAAGTCCCCTAGAACTTAGAACTACTTAAACCTAACTAACCTAAGGACATCACACATATCCATGCCCGAGGCAGGATTCGAACCTGCGACCGTAGCAGTCGCATGGTTCCGGACTGCGCGCCTAGAACCGCGAGACCACCGCGGCCGGCCCCTAATGTTCCTATCCGTGTTCGGAGTGAAGTGGCGACCTACTTCTGCTTATTATCTTTTGGTGTGTTTAAGTGAGTTACTTACAATCTATTCTTAACTGTAATGAATAGTATCAAGCGGTTCAAAAACTATCATATTTTCGTATAAACAGGTATCAAGTTTCTTTTTTATTTCTGGTAGAACAACGCTGCATTTTTGCTGCAGACTAGCATGACCCAATAAAACTGTTTCGTAACTCTGGAGCTGTGAATATACTGGCGACTTGCAGAACAATGCCGACTCGTCATCACTAACGAATTAAATCGTATTTGTAGGAAGAAGATTTACTCGCTCACTCTGTACTGGGATAGAAATTTGCAGTACTTTTCCATTTGTCATAGATAATTGAAACGTAGAAAGAAAATCCTTTGGTAAGTTCCATTCCCAGCTGTTCACTATTAAAGAAACATTGAGTTGCAGGATTCTCCTGATACTGGAACAGAATTGGCGATTTAGTTCCATCTGACTTGTTAAACTTTTTTTCAGATAAGAGTCATCAGTGACGACATTTGAGTAACAACTGCATTTATCTAGTTGCCACGTTAAATTTTGTTTGTTTTGCCAAAACACAACAGAAATTGAAAAAAAAAGTCATGTATATACACTGCTGGCCACCGAAAATGCAACACCAAGAAAGACAAGAGGTAGCACAACAAAATTTATTTTGTAGATAACATGTTGACCAAGTATCAAATGATTACGTTTACAGACGTCTGTGACATGTGGTTCCTGCCAGAATCAGTAGCCAGAGTAGCCGCCATTGTTGGAGATCACCGCTGCCACACGTCTCGGCATTGAGTCAAAGAGACGCTGGATGTGTTCCTGGGGTACAGCAGCCCAAGCAGCTTCCACACGTTGCCAAAGATCATCTGGTGTGGCAGCTGGGGATGTAATCTGGGTCACTCGTTGAGCAACCATTTGCCACATGTTTTCTATCGGCGAAAGATCCGGAGAGCGAGCCGGCCAGGGAAGCAATTCAATTTGGTTATTGACGAAGAACCTTTGGACAATGCGTGCCACGTGTGGTCGCGCATTATCCTGTTGAAATACGGCTGTGGCCGAGCCCTGAAGGTAAGGAAGGACAACTGGCTCCAGCACCTCGGATATGTAGCGCCGGCTATTTAAAGTACCGGCAATGCGTGCTAGAGGCGTGCGAGAGTAATATCCAATACCGCCCCATACCACAATACACGGTGCAAGACCAGTGTGGCGGTGCATAATGCAGCTGTCCAGCATCCTCTCTCCACGGTGTCTCCACACTCGAATCCGACCATCGTGGTGCTGCAGACAGAAGTGTGCCTCGTCAGTAAAGACAACGTCATTCCATTCTGCCATCCACATCCGTCTGTCATCACACCATTGGCGACGGAGACGTCTGTGGTTCTGCGTCAATGGTAGACGAAGCAATGGACGTCTTGCGGACAGACCACTCTGCTGTAAACGGCGTCGAATGGTACGCGCAGACACTGGATGATGCGTTACAGACGCAATGTGCTGTGCTATGGTTCGGGATGTCACTGAGCTATCCGTCACTGCCATGCGGACAATTTGCCTATCAGCACGTGCAGTGGTGCACCGAGGTGAATGCGATCGACCACGTCGGTCCGTCGTACCCTCCTGCATCCAACGGTCACATATCCGCATTACAGTTGTTTGGTTTCGTCCAACACGACTAGCGATTTCTCTGTATGATAATCCACAATCTCGGTAAGCCACTATCCTTCCTCTGTCGAACTCGGATACTTGATCAAACGATGTTCGCTGTTGTGTACGAGGCATAACTGATCGTCTTGTGAAAGAACCACAAGGTAAACACAGGTGACGAACGTACACTCGTCGATATCGCCAAGCCCTAAATGGCGCTATGAGGTGGCGCCACAGGCGCGCGTGATGTGCGTCTGCGCTGAAATTCTAATCAGTTGCATATCTCATCGCTGCAAACCCATGGTGTAAATTTCACTTGATTCGGATGCTTCCTTCAGGGTGTTGCATTTACGGTGGCCAGCAGTTTATATATAAATGGAAAAATAGTTTATTATCTAGTTACACAGCGAGGATGGTACAAATATTTTTTACCTAATTGTTTAGAAACGGAAGAAAAAGGTTGTGCAGTAGCTGTTATTCACTTGCCTGGCATTCACAAAATAATCCGATTGTGTATTTCTGGCACTGTTCGAGTGTTTCAATTGTGACAGCAGTAGGTTCACATAATTGATTCGATAGTCATCTCTGCGATCGAAGCTTTCATTGTGTCATAAAATGGTTGACACTGAAGCCTTAATTAATTTTTGAGAAGCCAGCGATATGGTATAAGAGGGAGACAAGTCACTCCACTAGGAACACGGAGGGAAAATATTGGGTTAAATCAGGTGCGCTATAACGTAGAAGGTTAGTAACAATGTCTCATTTCTTATTCTAATATTGAAAACAGAGTTTTCAAAATGTTCGGCCGATCTACTGGTGGTTATAATTCAACTGGGAGTGCTGTAGTGCGGACTCTTTACATTGCAGGATACTGAAATATGGTAGCTACGTTGATTAATCGTTGCGCTCGCGGAGTATGCTGAAAAAAAAATCCACTTTCTGCCACCAGGTGAAAACGTGGCGCTGTAAGCATTCAGAAGTTGTTTTATCGGGGTGGCGCTGCATTGCGGGAACATCGCCGACAGGAACATTTGCGAGGAGGCCCTATGTCAATAAATAGGCTAAAGAATATGGCCAAAAAATATGAAGAAACAGGTGAATTAGGTGGTGCGGCAGGGTGAAAGAGGCGACACATTCAAATGCCAGTTGTTGAAGTTGCTGCAGCACATGCCTCGAATTCTGCAGCCGGGGCTCCAGCTATGTAACGGCAATCATCCCGCCTCTGCATAACAGTTCGAAAGATTTTGTGGCGCATTTTACATTGGTATCCCTGCAAGATTCAGAATGTGCAGCCAATGAAGCCCCAACATAGGCAACAGCGCCATGACTTTGCCCTTCGTTTTTTCGGCACGTATGGAAATGGGTGATATGTGGCAAGGGAATATTCTTTGGACGAACGAGGCAATTTTACTCTGCACGTTGCCACGAATGCTCAGAACGGTCGCTTATGGGGTTCTACTCCACCACATGTTGTGCAGGAACATTCACTGCACTTAGATTATGTGATGTGTGGTGTGGTTTCACAAGCTCCTTCACTCCTGGTCCGTTTTTCTTTGAGGAGATGGCAACTCGCGGACCTGTTGGGCGTAAAATGACATCTGCGCCTCTGCACGTTTGGAAGATGGGGTGACACCACGGTTCACCTTCCAGGTGAAAGATTTGCTTCGAGAAACCTTCGGTAACGTGTGCACCTTCTCTAGCCAGTTTCAAGATCTGTGGCCTTCCACATCCCCTGACCTAAATCCATGTGACTTCCGCTACTGAGAAAATGTGAAAGATCCTGGTTGTCGGGGATGTATACGGACTCTTGCCGATATGAAGGACAGCATACAACGATATAATACCCTGATTACGCTGGATATGTTGCGAGCAACTGTCGACCAAGCCGTGTTATGGATCCACCATGTTACTGATTCTGAGGCCATACCGAACAGTTGTTGCAACTTGTGACCGTACCCTAATGAACGCGCCAGAACCACCGTTATCATGTGTTTTATCGTTCCTTTTCCTACACCCACACCATATTCTGACTGCTTACAATGCCATATTTTCACCTGCTGACAGAAGGTATACCTATTAATTATTAGGAGTATACTTTACAACCATACCGATTATTGAACGTACCTACGACGTTTCAGCGTCCTGCAATGTATACAGCCCACACTGTAATACTTGGAACAATCAGTTTAATTAGAACCAACCAGTAGAATTCGAGTGTCCATTCATTCTTCACAGTCGAATTTAATTGTCGAGAATGGAATTTTTGTCGTCATGTTTCACAACAACACAGTTTACTGAAACCTACAGATGCATATCTGGGCGAGTTTTAGATATCTTTACTTTCTGAATTAGTCCCTTTTCAGTTTTCCTTCTTGGTACTTTGAGTCATAACTTTTTGCTTCTATTTCTCTATAAGAGAAGGGTATGACATTTTCAAATTTTTCGTGGGATCATTTTCAGATGTACAAGACGTTTCCCTCCATAAATTCGGTTGTAGAGGTTAAACCTAAAAAATTGGAGTAAATTTATTTGAGCTACTTTTACACTATGCCGACAGTAAGGATCCCGTAACAGCTCACATTTTCTACTGTTTCTACAACTAAACAGTTTTCCAGTTTTCACATCAGCATATTATGCTACTAGAACTAGACGTTACAATACATAAATGAAGAATTAGGGAATATGTCATTTTCTGTGTCCTTGTTATATTCATTTTAATATTCCATACATATTGGTAATGCATATTCATTTCGTAGGCACAAATGATGAAATGCCAATCAAGCAAAAATGCAGTTGTGAAACTAAGGTGTCATTTGCTACACGTGCCGTAAATATATGTCTTACGGTTTGCTTTCATTTGTCTGTCACCGCACAACTTGCCATCGACTTTCCCCACGACTGTAGGATACATCAGTTAGGTGTTTTTGGAAATGAATCGCTCCTATTGTTGCAATTTCAGCAGAATCCTATAACCCAGGGTGTTTTTCGTACGGAACGACTGGTACTGAAACTTACCAAAGCATTTTTTCTGCATTTTAAACCTACTGAAACAGTGGTTTATTAAGTGAGAAACTGAGGACAAGCCAGGGGAATAGCTTATGAAAAGCACGTCATCGGTATAAAAATAAACATGTAATTTCTTCACTTACTTTTTTGCAAAGTCACATCAAGGCTCATTTCACCAGCTATTGATGAGCCTTAAAAATTACATTATCCCAATGAACAAATCTGTTGTTACTTATGGCGGTCTAAGGCGCTGCAGTCATGGACTGTGCGCCTGGTCCCGGCGGAGGTTTGAGTCCTCCCTCGGACATGGGTGTGTGTGTGTTTGTCCTTAGGATAATTTAGGTTAAGTAGTGTTTAAGCTTAGGAACTGATGACCTTAGCAGTTAAGTCCCATAAGATTTCACACACATTCGAACATTTTTTTGTTACTTATACAGGGTGGTGGGCCAACCATAGCGCCATCTGGTTTCCCCCTTCAAGCTAGACGAGTTTCGTCTTTGTAGTTTTTTCGTTTGATGCTTATTTCGTGAGATATTTGGCCCGGTCACTATCAATGGATCACCCTGTATGTCGCAGCAGACAAGAAAGTTACTCATGTTAACAATATGGCAAAATGCTATCCTCCTTCCGTGCTATCATTTGCCAAAACCTTATTTCGACGTCTCGACCGGTTTATGAGACATGAGGAATGTTCTAAGTATTTCATTCTCGCACACATGCAATCGGAAATGAACGCGCTACTTGAAATCCATTTTCTCTAGACTGCAGGCAGATATTGATCCTCTTTCAAGTATATAGAAAAATTCAAAATTTTAGCCACATTTCATACGCAACATGCATTTAGTCAGCGCGAGAGCGTTACGGAGATGCTGAACAAGCTCCAGTGGCGGACACTTCAAGAAAGGCGTTACGCAATACGGAGAGGTTTATTATCGAAATTACGAGAGAGCACATTCCGGGAAGAGATGGGCAACATATTACTACCGCCCACATATATCTCGCGTAATGATCACAACGAAAAGATCCGAGAAATTAGAGCAAATGCGGAGACTTACAAGCAGTCGTTCTTCCCACGCACAATTCGTGAATGGAACAGGGAAGGGGGCATCAGATAGTGGTACAATAAGTACCCTCCGCCACACACCGTAAGGTGGCTCGCGGAGTATAGATGTAGATGTAGATGTAGAATGAAAATTCATAGCGGCCCCTAATTTTCATTGCAACTTTTCCAATTTCTTGCAGTGTGTTACTTATTTTTGAAATATCGCAGTGATGATAACCATTAACCAAATGATGGACACTTCACCAACAAGCTGACGTATAAAGCTATAAGTAACGTAAAAGTCATTATTTATGGAAAATTTCCGTAAATCTGTGTGAGCAAGACTGCAGAACTAACCGACCGCTCGCGATCTTCGACTCGTAATGCACTGCTGCACCATGAGTACCAGACCTACAGCTTCTCTGGACAGTGCAGGGAGTCAGCACACCGACTTCTGTTCTTACACTGAAGCAAGAATGTTTTCTGGTGTGATGCTTGTCCGTGGTCGCCTTGGTTTTGTACGTTTTTCACAGTTACTCGTCCTGCGACAAATGTTTCGAGACATTCACACACTGAGGTCTTCGAAAGGCTTTCGTCTCCAAACTGAATACAGAGCCACCTCGAATTTCCGTACGTTTGGCGCTTCCTTTCGCGAAAAACTTGACAAACATACACTACGGAGATTTGTGTAGCTCTTATTCGCAGACGGTGGCCTGATTCGAGTGGTCTCGCCACGCCAACTGCAGCAGCACACTGCTGTTCCAGTTATCCCCACCAAAGTCCTGTCAGAGTCGTCCCATTTCCGTCCGCTATCGCAACCGTTGATTTAAGTTCTGGTTGATACGCTGTTGTACTTAGGCCTATACACGTCAGCGCGATACTAAGGTGCACAACGGATAACACAAGGATGTAAACTTGAATGACAAATGTGGTGCCACAAAGAGAGCCATATATCTTAAGCCTAGGGCTTTCTTTTCATTAACATCTTTTACTGATAATATTTATATTTTCCTGAAAAGGCAGCATTAACAAGAGGGCATCAGTCGTCAGGAGTGGGGTCAGACTTTATATGGCATCGTAATTTAGAAAAAAATTACTAGAATTTGAACCTCAAGTTTTTAAAGTCAGTTACGTTCGTGGGTGTTGTAAACACAACAGATAATATACTCTAAGACAACAACAACAATAACAAAAAAAATGGTTCAAATGGCTCTGAGCACTATGGGACTCAACTTCTGAGGTCATTAGTCCCCTAGAACTTAGAACTAGTTAAACCTAACTAACCTAAGGACATCACACACATCCATGCCCGAGGCAGGATTCGAACCTGCGACCGTAGCGGTCTCGCGGTTCCAGACTGCAGCGCCTAGAACCGCACGGCCACTTCGGCCGGCAACAACAATAACAATAACAATAATAACAGTAACAATAGTAATAATATAAAAAGGACACACTGCGAGGGAATTACCCAAATGGGACGGAAATCCATAGATGCACCGTAGATGTACAGACAAACAAGTGATTACAATTTGAGAAAAATTGGATGATTTATTCGCGAGAGAGCGCCTGACAAATAATAATGCGTTTGTCCACGTCTGGCCCTTATGCAAGCAGTTATTTGGCTTGCATTGATTGATGGAGTTGTTGGGTGTCCATGTAAGGATGTCGTGCCAAGTTCTGGCCATCTTGTGTTTCAGATCATCAAACTCCTGAGCTGGTTGGAGGGCCCTGCCCATATTGCTCCACAAGTTCTCAATAGGGGAGAGATCCGCCGACTTTGCTGGACAAGGTAAGGTTTGGCAAGCACGAAGACAAGCAGGAAAAGCTCGTGTGCGAGCGCGCATTACATTGCTGATGTGTGAGGCCAGGGTAGATTGGCATGAAGGGCAACAAAACCGTGACGTAGAATATCGTCAACGTACCAATGTGGTCCAAGGGTGCCATGAATGACAACCAAAGGAGTCTTATTATGAAGTGAAATGGCACCGCAGCCCATCACTGCTGGTTTCAGGAATATGGCTGACAATCAGAATGGTATCCCACTGCGGTCTTTGGTGTCCCAGATACGTCTTCGCTGGTCATTCAGGCCTGGGATCTCATTCACTGGAATAGAATTGTCTTCAATGATGAATCCCACTTCCAACTGAGCAGCGATGACAAGTGGAGACCTCTCTGGAGACGCCCCAGACAGTGGTGGGATACAGACCTGACTGCCCCCACCAGATGACCCAACCACCTGGGATGATTGTCTGGGGTGTCATTTCTTTTTTCAGCAGAACCCCATTGGTTGTCATCCACTCATCCACAGCACCTTATAAAACAGCCAAACGTTACGATTTCTATACCTAATTGCCCTTCATGGCAAGCCATTTTGGGCTTACATTTCAGCAAGATAGCGCCCATCTACACGCGGTGACAGTTCATACTGCTTCTGTTCGTCCTTACCAAAGCCTAGCTTGGCCAGAAAGGTCGCCAGATGTTTCCATAATAGGGAACGTTTGAAGCGTTACGGGTAGGGTCCCCAAACAGGTCGAATTATGACAATTCAGCGCCAATTGGACGGAATTAGGCACCCGTTTGGTTGTCATTCACAGCACCTTATAAAACAGCCAAACGTTACGATTTTTATACCTCGTTGCCCTTCATGGCAAGCCATTTTCGGCTTACATTTCAGGAAGATTGTGCCCATCTACACGTGGTGACAGCTCATACTGCTTCTGTTCGTCCTTACCAAAGCCAACCTTGGCCAGCAAGGTCACTGGATCTCTCCCTAACTGCGAACGTTTGAAGCGTTATGGGCAGGGTCCTACAACCAGCTCGAAATTCTGACAATCCAGCGCCAATTGGACGGAATTTGGCACGAAACACCTGAAGTGGACATCGAACAACTCTATTTTATGCCCTGTCTAATGAGTGCTTGCACGAGACTCAGAGGTGGATCGACGAGTTGTAGGCTTCTTCAATTTGTGAAGCTCTTTCTCTTGAATAAATCATGCATTTTTTTCAAATTGTAATCATCTGTTCGTCTGTATGTGAATGTTACATCTAAAGATTTCCTTCCCATTTCGATAATTTCATCGTGGTGCGTCTTTTTTTTCGTCTTACAAAGTAGATAAACAGTCTGCAGGATCGTATGCCTTGCGGAGATCACTGAGGCACTGCTGACGATACCCTTGTCGCTGATGAACGCTCTTCCTCGATGAGAGTATGGTATATATAGGGCGGTCCATTGATCGTCACCGGGCCAAATATCTCACGAAATAAGCGTCAAACGAAAAAACTACAAAGAACAAAATTTGTCTAGCTTGAAGGGGGAAACCAGATGGCGCTATGGTTCGCCCGCTAGAGGGCGCTGAAATACGTTAAACGGATATCAACTGCGTTTTTTAAAAATAGTAGCCCCCATTTTTTATTACATATTCGTGTAGTACGTAAAGAAATATGAATGTTTTAGTTGGACCACTTTTTTCGCTTTGTGATAGATGGCGCTGTAATTGTCAGAAACATATTGTACACAGTTTTAGACGAACAGTTGGTAACAGGTGGTTTTTTAAATTAAAATACAGAACGTAGGTACGTTTGAACATTTTATTTCGGTTGTTCCAATGTGATACATGTACCTTTGTGAACTTATCATTTCTGAGAACGCATGCTGTTACAGCGTGATTACCTGTAAATACCAAATTAATGCAATAAATCTCAAAATGATGTCCGTCAACCTCAGTGCATTTGGCAATACGTGTAACGGAATTCCTCTCAACAGTGAGTAGTTCGCCTTCCGTAATGTTCGCACAGGCATTGACAATGCGCTGACACATGTTGTCAGGCATTGTCGGTGGATCACGATAGCAAACATCCTTCAACTTTCCCCACAGAAAGAAATCCGGTGACGTCAGATCCGGTGAACGTGCGGGCCACGGGATGGTGCTTCGACGACCAATCCACCTGTCATGAAATATGCTGTTCAATACTGCTTCAACCGCACGCGAGCTATGTGCCGGACATCCATCATGTTGGAAGTACATCGCCATTCTGTCATGCAGTGAAACATTATGTAGTAACGTCGGTAGAACATTACGTAAGAAATCAGCATACATTGCACCATTTAGATTGCCATCGATAAAATGGGGGCCCATTATCATTCCTCCCGTAATGCCGCACCATACATTAACCCGCCAAGGTCGCTGATGTTCCACTTGTCGCAGCCAACGTGGATTTTCCGTTGCCCAGTTGCCCAATAGTGCATATTATGCCGGTTTACGTTACCGCTGTTGGTGAATGACGCTTCGTCGTTAAATAGAACGCGTGCAAAAAATGTGTCATCATCTCGTAATTTCTGTTGTGCCCAGTGGCAGAACTGTACACGACGTTGAAAGTCGTCGCCATGCAATTTCTGGTGCATAGAAATATGGTACGCGTGCAGTCGATGTTGATGTAGCATTCTCAACACCGAGGTTTTCGAGATTCCCGATTCTCGCGCAATTTGTCTGCTACTGATGTGGGATTAGCCGCGACAGCAGCTAAAACACCTACTTGGGCATCATCGTTTGTTGCAGGTCGTGGTTGACGTTTCACACGTGGCTGAACGCTTCCTGTTTCCTTAAATAACGTAACTATCCGGCGAACGGTCCGGACACTTGAATGATGTCGTCCAGGATACCGAGCAGGATACGTAGCACACGACCGTTGGTCATTTTGATCACAATAGCCATACATTAACACGATGTCGACCTTTACCGCAATTAGTAAAGGGTCCATTTTAACACGGGTAGTGTATTACGAAGCAAATATCGTCCGCACTGGCGGAATGTTACGTGATACCATGTACTTACACGTTTGTGACTATTAAAGCGCCATCTGTCACAAAGCGAAAAAAGTTTACCAACTAAAACATTCATATTTCTTTACGTACTACACGAATATGTAATTAAAAATGGGGGATCCTGTTTTAAAAAAACGCAGTCGATATCCGTTTGACCTATGGCAGCGGCATGTAGCGAGCCAACCATAGCGCCATATGGTTTCCTCCTTGAAGCTAGACGAGTTTCGTTCTTTGTAGTTTTTTTTCGTTTGACTCTTATTTCGTGAGATATTTGGCCTGGTCGCGATCAATAGACCACCCTGTATATGTAGAGCTGGTTGGAACCGAGATCCGCTCAGTTCACGGTTTCCGAATCGGATTGCCCAACAACAGACTTATTACGCGAGTCCGCCACCGCCGAAGCAGGGACGGCGCCGCGACCAGGCGTGGTGGTTTCGCCTCGCGCGGTGATCGATGCAGTCGGCGCCACGCTGCCTGGCTGGCTGGCTGGCTGGCTGGCCGCTGCTGTTGGTTGGGTGGCGTGTTGCGGCCAGCTGACGGCCGCACGTCACCTGCCTTTCCCGCGCCCGCTTCATTATTTCTGTCCCCGCGGCGCTGGTCGTTAACACCGCTGGTCATCTCTGGCGGGCAGTGCGGATTTACAAGGGATTGTCGAAGTCTGTCTGCTGGCCCATTCCTACGTTTGCCTCTACAATTCTACTCCGCAAGGGCCCACCTTATAGTGTGCTCCCTCCTCCAATCCCCGTTTTCTTGTACCAGTCCAGAACGCCAATGTGCGCGTATTGAGTTGGGACGAGGAAGGCTTGGTCAGCTGGGGATTGAATATCGTTCGTTACAAGAACAGTAAAAAATACGGTTTATTTACAAATACTGAGTCGTTTAAAACCCAGAAACACATAAGATTTAAGATGATAATTTCCTTTTTGTCTAAAAAAAGCAAGTATTTTGATTAAGATAAAATTATAGGAGCAACCAGTTAAATTTAAGGACAGACGTACTGCATATTTATTCTTGTACTTAAACACATATGAAGGGCTTATTTCAATAGTGGTACAAGTCCATTTTTGTTCATTCTGAGATACTTACAAGGGAACCTCCCCATGGCACCCCCCTCAGATTTAGTTATAAGTTGGCACAGTGGATAGTCCTTGAAAAACTGAACACAGATCAATCGAGAAAACAGGAAGAAGTTGTGTGGAACTATGAAAAAAATAAGCAAAATATACAAACTGAGTAGTCCATGTGCAAGATAAGCAACATTAAGGATAGTATGAGCTCAGGTGCGACGTGGTCCCGTGGTTAGCGTGAGCAACTGCGGACCGAGAAGTCCTTGGTTCGAGCCTTGCCCCAAGTTAAATATTTAATTCTTTATTTTCAGACAATAATTATCTGTCCGTCCGTCCGTCCGATGCGAGGTAACTGCGCCGTAGTATGGGGACGCTACACCTAAACAAACATCGAAACAAAACATATGTTTTAATAGAGCACAGGGAAAACTGTGCGACTGTGAAACTGTTGCATTTATTTGTTGCAGTTTATGTGACAAACTCTTATGTTTTCATCACTTTTTTGGGAGTGATTATCACATCCACAAGAAAACCTAAATCGGGCAAGGTATAAGAATCTTTTTACCCATTCGCCAAATGTACAAGTTAGGTGGGTCGACAAAATATTCCTGTCATGTGACGCACATGCTGTCACCAGTGTCGTATAGAATATATCAGACGTGTTTTCCTGTGGAGGAATCGGTTGACCTATGACCTTGCGATGAAATGTTTTCGGTTCCCATTGGAGAGGCACGTCCTTTCGTCTACTAATCGCACGGTTTTGCTGTGCGGTCGCAAAACGCAGATACTAAACGTACTACAGTGAACAGAGACGTCAATGAACGAACGGACAGATCATAACTTTGCGAAAATAAAGAAAGAAAATATTTCACTGGAGGGTAGACTTGAACGAAGGACCTCTCATTCCGCAGCTGCTCACTCTAACCATGGGACCACGGCGCCCCTGCGCTTACGTTGTCCTTGATGTTGCCTATCTGGCTCATGGACTACTCAGTTTGTATATTTTTCTTATTTTTTTCATAGTTCCACACAACTTCTTCCTGTTTTCTCGATTGATCTGTGTTCAGTTTTTCAAGGCCTATCCACTGTGCCAACTTATAACTAAATCTGAGGGGGGTGCGATGGGGAGGTTCCCTTGTTAGTCCTAAAGTTAAATGAGCGCTGAAAAATCTGCAATTGAGATACCAGAAATATTCAAGTATATATACTTGAATATTTCTGGTATCTCAACTGCATATTTTTCAGCGCTCATTTAACTTTAGGACTCTGTATCACTTTATCAAGTATTCATAATTGAATATTCAAGTATATATACTTGAATATTTCTGGTATCTCAACTGCAGATTTTTCAGCGCTCATTTAATTTTAACACTCTGTATCTCAGAATGAACAAAAATGAATTGAAATATGCCCTTCATATGTCTCCAAAAATATTAAAGCTAAAATAGTAAAACTTGAGACTATTATGTACAACTGAATGCTTGATATTCTGTGCAATTTTTGTTTCAAAATGCGCGTTGACATATATTTTATAAGGATCTGAATTTTTAATTACCATTGTTTCTGTAACGTACCTTTCCTCGTAAACCAATCAAGCAATAAAACGAAATTTCACAGTTTACATCTGCATAAGAGGCTAATAAAACTTGTGGAACAGATTTTTGTTAAAGGTCATAGATGCTTTGAAATTTATTTTTCAGTTTTGTGTTACCTGGGACAGCTCTATTTTTCTCAAATTTTAAAGAACTTTTCTCAGAGAAAAGATAACGGAAAAGTGCTGCACAGGATTGTTCCTTAAGTAATTCTTAAGAACTGCGCCAAATTCAGGACGTTAGCTTGTACAGTTCCTGAGTAAAGTTACGTTACAGCTCAAATAGTCAGTATATGGCAATTCGCATTTTAAGTTCTTATTTCATTTTTTGACAATATTTCTATACTTCTAATGACTAATGCTGTCTATATCCATAATCTTTATTCTCTTCCTCGTCTTCCTGGACTTCTCTCTTCCCCTGCCTCCTTCGTCTAGCCAGCTTTTGCATTTTTCCTTCTGCTGCGTGAGCTTCGTCCAGTCGCACTCTATCGATGATTGTATCTTCAATGTGAATGGAACTGCTAGTCTGTGCAAGCATTTGATCTTACCTGCATTTCCACTACTGAACACGAGACAGGCATCACATGCAGTTATCTTCACAACAACTGAGAACACTGTAATCACACACAATTAACTAATGCACGCGAAACATTAATCATATGGGCAAGTATTTGTAAGTCAGTAAACCTAAATGCACTGGAAAAGTCGTCTTTGGCACTGTATATAGCATCATAAAGTTCTTCACTTATTTTCTTCTTTGATGAATTGAGCTACTTGGTAGAAAATTCTTCTTTACACTTAGGAGCAGCATCTGTAACACTGTTACTTGAATTTACTGTACCTTTTCCACGTAAAATTCGACATTTCCTCATTTTTGTGAATATGCGTCCTCTGTTACAACCAATTTCGAGCAAAACAGGTTGATATACACAGAACTAAAAACTAAAATAAGTTTGTAGCACATAATATTAAATAAAATCACGCTGTAAACAAAGGAACAAGCAAAGATAATCTTTCTCACAGAATTCTAGACTCATCTGCAGTTAGTTTCGATTGTGTGAACGAAAAATTAAAGCACAGAGAGATTTCTAGCGCAGACAAGGTGTGGATCGTCATAGAAAGAGGGGACGTGGCAGACATAGACGCCCAAACAAACTTTTTCAAAACATACTTCTAGCCAGAATACGATTATGAAACGTTGCGATGTTATTCTCCAAGAATTAATTTAATAATCTACGCAATAAAAGAAAACGATTTTTTTCGCAATGTTCGCCAACGTTTGCCCTTAAGCTGAACGATAAAGCTGTAGAGAAGCAAAGGCTGGGCAGAAAAGCAGCTCTCGGGAAGACGCAAAACAGATTAAACGGCAACTAATAAAAAATACTCTGAATTCAAATTTCAAAATTAGTAAATGATGTAAATTCGGGCATCAGATTCCTAGAGTAACCCCGGAAGTGGGTGTGCTTAAACGCCATCGGCTCTGACTTCAACGTTAAGCGGGCGAGGCCCACGACAAAGACAAGCCAAGGTGCGTACGTCACAGAACGTGATATTGCAGGTCTTACGAGCGCAAGCAACCGTCGCCGGTGGGGAGCGAGAAACTATTTCAGACGAATTCAATAATTCTTGACTGCACGTGTAAACGTCCGCAAGCTCTTGCTAGTACAAAGTTAAGACCTTTAGTGGGGCCGGCCGGAGTGGCCGAGCGGTTCTAGGCGCTACAGTCTGGAACCGCATGACCGCTACGGTCGCAGGTTCGAATCCTACCTCGGGCATGGATGTGTGTGATGTCCTTAAGTTAGGTTTAAGTAGTTCTAAGTTCTAGGGGACTGATGACCTTAGAAGTTAAGTCCTATAGTGCGCAGAGCCATTTGAACCTTTAGTGGGTACCTTTTCAATTACGTGTTGACTTCCCGTGTGTTCTGCAAGGAGCCTAGAGTTCGGGAAGTGTGGCGGACAAGTCGGCTAGCGTAACGTCACAAGTTCGATGCACGCCCGAGTAACTCAGATTAACTTACTCTAAAACACATATAAAATACAATTTTAAGAGCAAGTGAAAACGAAAACGCACACGAACACGCGCGCGCGCACACACACACACACACACACACACACACACACACACACACACACACACAGACACAGACACACACAAACACAATCGTGAAAAAGAGATATGCCAACTTCAGTTCCTCGCAGGCTATCTAAGGAAATCTGTCCGTCCCTATGACAATTCAAGCAACTGGAACAGTATGGCTAAATGACAGTCACAAACAGAGCACTTCACGTACGTGAGCCAAATAACGGCTGGTCTCAGTTACTCAGTAAACCAGCGAATACTGCGCGCGCGGGTGGTCAAAAGCACGTCGTGAAATCCATAGGCTAGGCACAAGGCCGTCAATAACACCCATTAACTTTATAAAGCACGAAATATATATGGGAGGAGGGGGGGGGGGAACTTAAGGCGCTGTAATCGGCGAACATGGAAATGAAGTGACAATTGTTGCAAAAAGGTACTATTTCAAACAAATACACATCCGACTAAGACAGTCGAAGTACTTGATTGATAATGATATCATGTGACACCTCACACAATCGAATGAAGCACAGACAGTCCGCGGTCAGACTGTGCATGTTACTTCAATGATTCAGACTGTACACATCTCGTCGTAATTATTCCACGATGTTAACGATTGCAGTGAGGGTTGATGTCATTGCGGCGTACTTTGAGGGTCATAGAAATGTTGAGGAAGCTAGTGAAAAGTATGCTACTCTTTTCCCCGATATGACCGTTCCGACTGCAACGACGTTTAGCAGTGTTGTCCACCTGTTTACTGAAACGGGAAGTGTTAAACCTAGAGAAAGAGTCCGACCGCGGATTGTGACAAACGAAAATAAAATGGTTCAAATGGCTCTGAGCACTATGGGACTTAACTTCTGAGGTCATCAGTCCCCTAGACTTAGAACTACTTGAACCTAACTAACCTAAGGACATCGCACCAATCCATGCCCGAGGCAGGATTCGAACCTGCGATCGTAGCAGTCGCGCGGTTCCTGACACAAACGAAAATAACACAGTGAGTGCTTTATCTGAGGTTGCTGCAAATGGTCACATTAGTTCTCGGCAAATTGCGCGAGGTTCAGAAATTTCGCAAAGAAGTACTCTACGCACACTGCATGCACACAAATGGCATCCATTTCATTTATCGCTGCATCAAGAACTGCATGGTGACGATTTTCACAATCACCTGAATTTCTGCAACTGGATACAGGAAAAAAGTGGAAGTGAATGATAATTGCATTTCACAGATACTTTTCTCCATTGGATCAAGTTTTACGAATCGTGGCCAACAGAATTGGCATAATATACACTACTGGTCAGTGGAGAATCTCCATTGGGTATGGAAAGCTGAACATCAACGCCCATGAAGTGTCAACGTTTGGTGCAGTATTTTAGGCACGCAGATAATTGACCCATACTTCATGGAAGGTAATCTGGATAGCCAAATGCACAGCGACATTCTTGATAATGTTTTACCAATACTAATGGACGACGATAAACTTCAAACGAGACTGGATATGTGGGTTCAACACGATGGATGTCCAGCGCATTATTGACGACTAGCTAGAGAAATTTTGAATCGAAATTATCCGGGCAGATAGACTGGACGAAATGGTCCTGGATATGTTGGTTCAACACGATGGATGTCCAGCGCATTATTGACGACTAGCTCGAGAAATTTTGAATCGAAATTATCCGGGCAGATAGACTGGACGACATGGTCCTCAAACGTGGTTCACACATTTACCCGATTTTACTTCTGCCGATTTTTTCCTGTGGGGGTGGTTAAAAGAGAGAGTTTACATGGATGTACCAACAACTCACTAAGATATGCGGCAACTAATTGGCAAGGAATGTGCAAACATTAGCGCAGAGACACTTATACATGTCGGATTGTCATTCAGACGCAGAGTTACAATGCGCATTAGAAACAACGGACAACATTTCGCATTTTCTGCACTGAAACACTTGTGAGAGGCAAGGGGACTCACAGTAATGAAGCACCCCGAAGGGAAAGCATTAATAATGCGTCCACTAAGTTGTTCTTGGGTAACACTATAAGTGTAGTCTAAGAACGCATTGCAGGAGGGTAGACGGTGTCATATGATAGCATATTCCCAAATATCAAATAATATACTTTGTTTTTCCTAGTCGGATGTGTGTTTTTGCGAGATATTACAATTTGGAACCACTGTCACCCCATATTCATGTGTGCCGATTACAGTGCCATCTGTAATGAAACGAAAGACATGTTTCATACAAAAGTTACATATTTTTTCTCGGAGAATCCAAATATGCAATAAAAATAAATGTCGTTTGACTAGGGCCTCTAGTCAGGTAGATCGTTCGCCGGGTGCAAGTCTTTCGATTTGACGCCAATTCGGTGACTTGCGTGTCGATGGGGATGAAATGATGATGACTAGGACAACACAAACCCAGTCCCTGAGCCGACAAAATCTCCGACACAGCCGGGAATCGAACCTCGGCCCTTAGGATTGACATTCTATCGCGCTGACCACTTTTTTTTTTTTAAATTTTGTTGGGATAGTGGACCGATGGGGTCTCGAGGGGGCAGCGGCCGAAACCCGAGGCCTGGCCACAGTGTCCCCCTCACCACCATCGAGCCTGTGGTGCTTAGGGAAGTGGGAGACACAGGAATCAACAGAAGTGGAAGGTCTTGTTGTTGTTTATTTATTTGCATTGTGTTTTTGTAATAATCACTATTATCATGAAATTATGTGGAACACATCGGCGACAGAGAAAAAAATATATAAATTCTGGGTAAAAAAAAAAAGAAAAAGGAAAAGCAAAAATAAATAAAATCCGCACAATTTGCGACGCGCTCTCCCATCCACGGAGGTCAGAAGTAGAATCGATCGTAGGCGGCTTAAACTCAGACACCGCCGGGGGAGGAGGGGTAGGTGCCCTCTGAGCCAGGCACCCCCCCCCCCCTCCCCCCCCCCGCCGCGCAACTCAGTGGAGGTCTAACAAAGACCGCTCGAAGATAGCAAATAATGTTCGGTAACGTGGCGTGTTTTTGAGAGCTGCATGGGCTGTTCGTAAATAGGTCCAGAAGTCGAGGTGGGATTTAGGTCCCTCATGAAAGAGATAAGCGACCGCCCTCCCTCTGACCCACGTAATAGCATGACATTTGGCGACGGGAAAATGTTTGTCCTCTGGGTATAGAAACATTCGGGGTTCGATTGTGTCTGATGACATCCGGAGAGAGCAGGCAATGATTTGCTGCACGAAGCGCCATACATCTTGCGAAGAGGCGCATGTCAGACGGTGTTCATCAGTGTCCAGTTGCTGGCAAAGGAGACAAAGAGGGGATTCTGACAAACCAATGTTGTGCAGTCGCTGCTTCGTGGAAATTTCCTGTTGACCATGTGATACCACAGTGCCTGGACGTTCGTAGGGAGGAAGGGCTGGTGGACGGTAGTCCACACTATGGGCCACTGGATGGAGGGATGTTTGGTCTCCATCACATTCCGGCAAACACAGTGCAGCAGCAGGCTGTAAAAATCCTTAGCCCTGGGTGGGCGCGTATCTGCGAGACTGGTATGTATGTAACTGTAGTCAACGAAATAGGTCGAAATATGAGACAAATGAGGCACGATATGGCCGACAGACACCGGTGGTGAGGTGGAAGCAGGCAGGAGGACCTCAGGCAAGCTGCGTTTTAGAGATGTGCCCCGGCCGGTCCACTGTTTTCCCTTGGTACTCATGTACAAGGCTGCAGCTCGCATACGGACATTGACGAGCCCGACGCCACCATCCCGTGGGGGCAGGGTAAGTGTCTCATAATGGACTTGAAACATGGAACCAGCCATGAGATAATAGCCAAAAGCCACCTGAAGGTTGCGCCCAGTTGCATTGGCAGAGGGAGAACTTTTTTTTTTTTTTTTAAATCTTTATTTCATTTCATAATAGTTATACAATAATGACCCACCACCTTAATGATTAGTGGGTCCTATATTTCTGAGTTTACAATAGCAGCTTTAACATTTATCTTTACTACAGACAGTTCTATGAGTTCTACTGGGCAGACTACGGCTGGTTTACTAGCTAACATAATTTCTAATTGCTACGATTGATTATTACTAACTGCCTGCAGCGTAACAAGTGTGCCAGTTTGGTAATATAAACCTACTTAGATGCCTTGCTCATAGAGCTAATCCCTATGAGCGAGCCCCTGGCACAGGGCAGGCAAGGGATAACTTATCGCTGCAGGTTCCTAATTTACTATCCTATTTTAATTAACTAAATCTAATTTATATTCTATGTCATAATTGGTGCATTTCCTAATTCGGGATCGCCCCAGTCCCCCTGGTCCTGGTCGTGGCGGATTCTAACTGTGAAGTCGACCTATCCACGAACAGGCGGTACAGGATTGGGGCAGAGGTCGCAATCGGTGTTTTCTATTTATTTATTACGCATGAAGGTCTCTCAAAAAAGTTGTCAATACTTTCTGCGATACCTCGTTTGCAAGCGTGTTTATCAGTTGAAACGTCTCCTCTCGTCTTAAAAGGTCATAGGTGTCTGTGCTTGGTAGTTGTCGTGTCAATGTCCCGGCTACATCATCGAAGAGGGGGCACTCGTAAACCACATGGTCGGGAGTACCCTCCGGTGCGCCACAGTCGCACGCAGGTGTCGCCCTTCTCCCAAACCGACAAAGATAAGTCGGATAGGGGCCATGACCGGTGAGAAAGTGGAGCAATCCCCGGGTTGGCTCGAAGTACTTCATTTGCAGTCTGTCCTTTACGTCTGGTAGAAACTGGAAGGTTCTTCTACCAGTTTCATCTGACTCCCATGTTTCCTGCCACAACTCTACCCCTCTTTCCCTAATCTCCCCTTTTTCCCTGACTGGTGCCCCCATAATTTCTTCTACCTTGGTGATGACTCCCCTTTTTGCCCAGTACCACGCAGCCTGTTCTCTTATCTTTATATCCAGGGGACAGAGCCCCATTATGAGTAACAGGGCTCCCCCTGGAGATGTTCTGTATGCTCCCACGGACCTTAATATCATATTCCTTTGTACTCTTCTCACCGTCACAGCAGGCGCCACCCTCGTGAGCCTGTGAGCCCAGACTCCCGACCCGTAACCCACTATTGACGTCAGTATACTATTATGGTAAAGTTTGATTAAATGAGGCGGGAGGTGGAATCTTTTGTGTCCTATGGAGATTAGATTATTTAGTAATTGTAGTGCTTTCTGGGTTACGGTTTCTATGTGCCTTGCAAAGTTCCACCTTTCGTCGATGATGATTCCTAAGTAGCGCGTTTCTCGTCTCCGAAGAACGGGCGTACCGTCAATTCTCACAGTCGGGTTTCTTATCAGCTGTCCTTTAAGTAGTAGATAGGTCGACTTGGAAGGTGATATAGTCATTTTGGTCTTTTGGCACCATAGTTGTAATTTGTTTATTGCTCCCTCAATTTTCGGTTCTAAGTCCTCGCGACTTCGGCCGCCGACCAGCAGGAGGAGGTCGTCAGCATAAGCTATCACCTCTAGCACATCTTCGCTCTGTTGCAGGCTATCCAGAAGAGGCTCCATGTGGATGTCCCAAAATAGGGGACCCAACACGGAGCCCTGGGGGCAACCCTTAGTGATAGTTTTTCGGATGTTCCCGCTAGCGGATGATAGCTGTACCTCCCGATCTTCACAATAGCTCCTCAGACACCCATATAGCAGCCCTGGGCACTCCTTCTCCCGAAGGCAGGAGAAGAGCGAAGGCCACCACAGGTTGTCGAAGGCGCCACTGATATCCACCATGATGCCGACAACATACTTGCACGGGGCTGAGCCACAGACCTCGGCTGCCAGGGCGATAGCATCAGATGCCGATCGCCCCGACCTAAAACCGAATTGCCTGTCGCTCATCCCGCGCAGCATGCGGTGAGCATTCAGTCTTTCTGCTAATAGCTTTTCAAAGATTTTCCCGAAGCCATCCAGCAGGCAGATGGGCCTATAGGATTTGGCCTCTGTGGGATCTTTATCGGGGCCTTTCTTTATAATCACCACGTTTGCAGCTTTCCATATTTTTGGGAATTTCCCTTGCCTGAGGCATTCGTTAAAGATTTTTGTGAGTGGTATGGTTAGCTGTGGGGCTAAGAACTGCACTACCTCCGCCACAATGCCGTCTGGCCCGGGGGCTTTTCCTTTCTTTAAGGACTTGATATGAGCAGCAACTTCCTCCTCAGAGAAGGGGAGGACCGCCATGTCGTTGGCGTATCTACGAAGGTCTTCATTACGTAGTTGTCGCTGTTCTTCGGTGTCGTCATTTCTGTCATCGTCAGGCAACAGCGACTGGAGGAGGACCTCAGCAGTCTCCTGCCAGGATTCCGTCATCCCGTCCCCGTGCCTGAGCGATGATATCATTGTTGGGGAGCGAATCTTCTCCCTTACTAATCTATATGGCACACCCCAAGGGTCGAGGGCCAGCTGATCGGTAACGAACTTCTCCCAAATAGTAATTCTGGTCTTATGTAATTCTTTTTGGAAGTTGTCTTTTGCCTCCCGGTATAGCTGCAGCCATCTTTGTTTTTCCCACCAGACGACACTGCGCTGGTAGTGCTTCCTCAGTCTCCTAACAGACTGACGTAGTTGTTGCAATTCGGCTGACCATGGTGCCGGTGTGGCCGCCACGGCTCTCCTCCTGGTTGGTACGGCCGCCTTAATCGCCCTTGTTATTGCGTGTACCAGTTCTTCAGCTCTGTCGTCCACGTTGAAGTCCTGTCGTTCGTCTCCCTCTGGTGATGGAGGAATGTTGTACTCTCTGGCTAGGCGTTCCCAATCTGTTTTTCTAAAATTCCTTTGCACCTCCCACCCCATGGCCCAGCGGCACTCACTGTCTCCAATAGTAAAGGTGATTAAATTGTGATCGCTAGTGGTGGCATTATCTTCCACTCTCCATTCTTGGAGTATGTTCACTGCGTTTGGAGTGAGCAGGGTCACGTCAATGTTGGTGCCCTGTCCTCCTCCAGCTACGTAGGTTGGAGGATTACCTGGTCTGTTTGCCACCACTAGTTGTAGAGCCATTATCATTTCTTCAGCTTTTGCGCCATTTTCATCCCTTGTGCCACTGTACCATAGGGGAGATTTGGCGTTAATGTCAGCAGTTATGATGATTTTGCGCCCCCGCAACGCCGTGACCACTCTCACAAGATGATCTATGTGTTGCTCAATTCTGTCTCCGTACTGAAAATACATGTTAATGATGATTACAATTCCCGCAGGAGATTGTATCTCCACGACGTTGCAGTGGCTGTTGGAGAACTGTGACAATGGTGTAGCACGCAGTGCAGCGTTAGTTATCAGAATGGCCGCTCTGGGGATGTCCCCACTGCTAACAGTTTGCCATGTTGCAGCAGTGAACGCGACTTTTCCAGCCAGAGAGTATGGCTCCTGTAAACAGAGTACATCCAGTCTCTTTTCCACCACTTCCTTTCGGAGCTCCTGCATCACTAGTCGACTGTTATGAGTGTTGAGTTGTCCTATTTTTATTTTGGTCGTCATGGGAAGTAAGTATGTATGTGGTCATGCGGCCAGTTTTTGTTCCAATCATATGCCAGTCGTCCGTTTGCTATCACTGATTGATGGTAAAAGTCATTTAGGTCAAAATTTTCTCCTCGTCTTTCAAACACTTTTTGGAGTAAGTCCCGTAGTGCTCCGAAATCAGTGGGGAGGTTCACCGACTTTAATTTATTCTGTCCACAGCCTCCATCACCGAGAAGGTTACCCTTCGTCCGTACTTATGTCCTACTCGGACCACATGTCGTAAGGCAGTGGTCAGGGTAGTCGGCTGCTCCAGTCTAGCTAGTTGCATGGTGTACTCCAGATTTGGGTACACCCTCACCGGGTCCACAGGTGGCAAACTAACCACCGGGCTGTCTTTGGTGTTAGAGTAGGCAGTGGAGCTCGTTATCGTGCTTTCTTGGACAGGTTTTGCGGATTTATCTGTCACTACCACAGGATGCTCTTCCCGTTGTGGGTTTTTAATCGGCAGCGTGTCCCGGCATTGGGAGGAGGGTGCTCTGACCTCTGAGGGGAGCTTGATTTGAATGCCGATGTCCCTGGTGGGGGACTCGGTTTGAATGCCGATGTCCCTGGTGGGGCACTCTGTTTGTATGGATTTATCGACTGTTGGTAAGTCGGCGCTGATGAGCGACTTCAAGAAATTTCTGAATCTGCTTGCTCTCATAGCATCCCTCCTCCTTTTGCTCGGGGATTTATGCTTTGGCATCCTGGATGGTATGCCTTTTTTAGCCATAATCAATGCGAGAAATCAACCTCTGTTCGAGCATCCTGTAGGTAGGGCAGTTTCGTCCTGTGGCTCCACAAGACTTCTTGCCACGACTCTTGCATGGGATGCATACACCTGTGGCCTTACAGTCTTTCCTTGTGTGTCCATTGTCACCGCATTTGGAGCAGGCCGACCCCCTGGTGCAGTGCCTCAGAATGTGGTCCAAGTCGCCGCAGTTGTGACAACGAGGTACCACAATATAATCTTTGGTATTTATGGCGTGGAATCCCACGTATAGTCTGCCCGGTACCGTTATTTTCTTCCACATTGCTGCGGAGACCTCGGCAACGTGATGTACAACATCACGATCCCGAGGACCCGTTTTAAATCTTAGTTTGAAATTGTCTTGAAATTCTTTTTCATTTATATCTTCAAAATTTTGTTTTCTGATTGCCTCAGTCACCTCTTCATTGGTCATTACAGTGGGAACGTCATACATTATGACTAGGGGGTTCCTCTTTTGGGGGGGTTCACATTTCACTACTGCATTTAATTTAGGATTTTCGAGTAGTTTATTCTTGTCCTCTTCAGACGCAACTTCCACAATCACCGAGTTGCGGCTGGGTTTGACACGTTTAATCTTTATTTTGTCTTTTACTGGGTCTATAGTTGTAGTCAGAAGCTCCTGGATTCTTTTTACGCTTGTGTCTTTGCCAGGTAGGGTCCTAAGGAAGACTGCCGTTTCCTGTTTTCTTGTGACCCTGTCAATAGCCTCTTTTGTGTTGTTTTGTCTGGGGGCTTGTGCTGCCACTGCCGCCCAGGTCTTGCTCGGTTGTTGTTGTTGTCTCATCCGTGTGTTTTCTCTCTCTAGCTCCTCTACTCGTCCTTCCAGTTTAGCATTAGCAATTGCCCATGCAGCCAATTCATTTTTTATTTGCAAGATTGCTGCCTGACTAATCTTGCCATTTTTAATACTCTGTTCCAGGAGCAGCGTAATTTTAGAGTGCCTCTGCATAACTGTGTAATCCTCTACTGCCTGTCCCGCCTCGTCCTGTGGAGAGGGATTAGGCGCAAGAGAAGCTCTAGAAAGCGCACCAGTATCACTCGTTTCTGTTGTGGCCATTATGAACGAGTGATGAAAAGAAGTGGGAGCCTGTCTCTTGCCCCGGACCGGCTCCTCTGGCATGGGGGGGGGACTTCTGCAGCTCGCCCACCGACCTCGCCCCCAGGTCAAGAGCACTCCAGAGCTGCCGGGTTCAGCGCGCCGTCGCCAGCGCACTGGTCCCCATCGATGGCCCCGTCGTCGATGATTTCATACGACGCTCCTCAGCAACTGTACCCCGCACTCCGGAGAGGCGGATGCACCCCTCGCCCTTCGCCGCCTACTTGCCCGAGCTTCCACCAGAAGGCCAAGGACCCACTCCTACTCAGGTGGTGGGTCGGTCCCCCAGTTGTTCAGCGGTCTGGGCCCATCTAACCTAGCCCAGGCGATGTCACCACCTCCTGGGTTTGGCAGAACACGCCCCGGTTACCCAGGGGCGCGGCGAAGCACCCTTGCCGATTCGCGCCGTGATCCCACGCCGACAAACGAGGTCGCCGGCATGCAGAGCACCTGCTGGTCTGTGCCCTGCGAACAGAAAGGGACTGATGTTCGGTCCCTCGACACAGCTCCCCCTGTGCCACGCACCCTTCGCTTTCGCATCGGGTTGGGTCGCAGCTCTCCCTTTCGTCGCAAGGCAAAATGCCGAGCTTAACGTCTGGCACCACGGGAAGGCGGAAAGAGCTGCTTGGGAAGGAGAGGCTATGAGAGACGCATCACTTCCCCTGTGAGGACTGCCGCGGCACACCCGACTGGAAAGCGATACGCCCCAGTGCGAGCCCCCGTGCCTTACGGCGCGCCGACAACGGGCGGGCCCGTGCCGAAACGCGCCGTCAAGCGACTGACCTCACGCCAGACCAGAGGGAGAACTTGCGCGATGTGGACCAATTTTGATGCCACATAAAGATTAAGAAACTCAACGCGTTGAAGTGTGTCCTGGGGGCGCAAGAGGTTCTGGCGGACGTCGTTGTCGATGACGTGTAACAGGCGACGGAAATTCGTTGCCGCTGTGCGTGTGACCGTGGGGGTAAAGGTAATGCTCAGATACGAGAAAGTCCACACAAGCGGCAGGGGTACCACTTCACCCTCCTGGAGGCCTCGTCCACTGCCAGCGGCAGCCCCATAACGGGTAATCATGCTCGAATCTCAGAGCCGGAGCGAATGAGGAGGAGGAGGTCATCAACATATGCCCGACAGCGAAAAGTGTGTTTGCGTAGGGTGAGGCCAGAGAGCTTGGTCCTCAAGCCCCCAATGGTGGGCTCAAGGGCAGTGGCATACAGGAGGGTAGAGAGGGGGCACCCTTGCCGTATGGAACGGCAGATAGGTACCGGCCCTGCTAAACGTCCATTGACTTGGACACGTGAACTGGCACTGTTGTAAAGACGCCGGATGACGTCGAGAAACGGAGAGGGGATGCCCATTCGGGCTGCCACCGAAAACAGGAAACGATGGCGCACTTTATAGAAGGCGCTGTCGAAGTCTATAGCGACGACCGCTGCACGGAGTCTGCAGGCCGCCGCCATCGCAATTAAGTCGTGGCATTCCCCTTTGGCAGTCTGTATGTTAACCTGTCCCCCAGGCGCCGTTTGCTCTGGCTGTGTTGCGATGCCAGTCGGCCATGTCCTTCCCGTATCTCATCAGTGTCCTCCGGCTCGCCGGTTTGGCGCAGTCCAACCACCATGTCAATGTCGAGCAGTAGCGGGGAAGGCGTCGTTCGCAGGATGTCCACGTTTCAGTGACTTGTTGGCGACATGCCAGGTCATGCAGGTGAGAAGTATTGAGTTTCCATGACGCACGGCTGCGCCATACTGATTGCGGAGGAAGGAGGACCGTACAGATGTAAGCGCAATGGTCGGAAAAGGTCAGCGGCCAGCGTTCGGCGCCCCGTATCGCAGATCTAAGAGTTTGTGAGGCATATATCCAGTCTAGTCGGCTTGCGGAATGACTGGTAAGAAAGGTATGGCCAGAACGGTCGCAGTGTTGAACTTCCCAGGTATCGTGGAGCAGGAGGTCTCGCACCACTATACGTAGTTCCTGGCATGTAGTATAGTGGGGAATCTGATCATTGGGTTGCAGAACGTAGTTGAAATCACCTCCTAGTAGGCAGTGGTCATGACGCCCTAAAAACAGGGAAGCGATTTCCTCAGAATAAAACTGGGCTATTTCATGCCGTCTGTCGGTGCCTGAGGGAGCGTAGACATTAATGATGCGTGTCCCCATGGCAGTGAGTGCCGTGCCCCGAGCTGATGGAAGGAAGGCGACGTCGGTCACAGAAATCCCGTGGCAGACGTAGATGGCCACTCCGTGGCCCATTGGATCACTCGCGGAGGCGTGGGCGGTATAGCCATTGATATCTGGGAGACTGGCCAAGTAAACTTCCTGCAGAAGGGCGAAATCAATATCCGAAGCCCAGAACATCTCCTGCATAAGCGGATTTTCACCCTGGAACAGATGTTGTTGGTGCTAATGGTTGATATCCGGTAGGCCCTGTGGTGGACTGCTGGAGGTTGGTCCACTCCGCCATCCGCGCAAGGGCGTGGGCGTCGCAGCTGAACGTTATCCCGCTGGCCCGCAGGGGATTCTGGGGAGAGTACGATTAGTGGTTCGGCCCCGACGGCGCAGGGTCCCGTAACGGGTCCTGCTCCTCGACCTCCTCCTCGTGCCACGCCGTGGAAGCGGGCACTGGTGTATCGTCCATTTTGTCTGCAGAAGATGTTGTAATGGTGCGTAGTGTAGTGTCGCCTGTGACATGTTCATGAATTAGTTCAGCGTCAGCACGGGGCGCAGGCACACCGGTGGATGTCTCCGCGCTCATAGCGTCTTCGTCAGCAGTAGCGGGTTCTGAGGCCTCGTGCTGGTCAGCGGTTGCGTCATCCTCGACTTGCAACGTCTCCTCTTGGCCGGAAACTGTGCGACGTCTTAGCTTGCGACGTTTCGGAGAACGTTGTTTCCTTGTGCGACCCTCCGTGTCCGACGACGGAAGGGAGTCTCGTCGCTCTGGCAGCAAGGCCGCTGTACGAACGATGAGCGAGTCGATCTCCGTCGTGTTGCGGAGGTCAGGGTCAGCGTGTGGTTGCGTCGGCATCGTCGGAGCGGCGTCGATGGCGGCCCGAAGCGGCGGGTCGTCCGAGGCGCTCTCCGTCGGTGTCTGGTCGGGCTCGTTGTTGGCGTCGTTGGTGGCGTCCTGGCAACTTTGCAAAGCGGTAGGAGAAGCTAGAGCAGCAGCGTAGGTCACCGGTAGCGCTGTAGGTTTCGACGTGGGTGGTTCTTCGGCAGCTGGAAGTTGCGTAATACGCCGTTGTAGGCATTCGGATCTAAGGTGGCCTTCTTTGCCGCACCCGGAACAAATCCGAGGCAGGCCGTCTTATATAATTATTGCACGGCATCCGCCGATCTGTAAGTAGGACGGGACGTGGCTTCGGAGATCAATGGTGACCTGTCGGACCCCTGTTTCGGAGAGGATACGTCCGAAACCGTGTCCACTTCTCCGCAGTGTGGCCACGGACTGTGCCGTATGAACGGAGTGACGCGACGACTTCCTCGGCAGGAAGTTCGAATGGCAATTCGAAAATGCGTATCGTTCGCATACCTAAGCCTGCGTGGTCGACGGTTACCTCCCCCACATTGCCATCAGCATAACAGAAGCGGAGCCCCTGTTTGGTCTCACGTAGGATGCTTTCGCATGCCGCGTCGTTAATGATTTTAACATAGACCGTGCTGCTCACGATTGACAAATGTATGCCTATAATATCGGTCGTCGGGATCTTCACTTCCTCTGGCAGAAAACGCTCCACCTCGAGTGCTTTGGGTCGGACATAATCGTTGCAGAAAGTAAATCGGAGTGTAGATTTATGGTAACGGTTCGCCATGGATCGTATACGGTAAGCCGTCAGAATGTAACCAAGGCGAAATCGCGCTCCGCACGCGGTGAACACGGACGCGTCCGCTCTGTTGCCCTGCCGAAGGCAGACTTACCATTCAGCTACCAGAGGCGGACAATGTGCAATTAAAAATAGGGGTTCCTATTTAGGATTTCAAAGTCTCCCCCCCCTCCCCCTTCTGCCCCTGGGGGTGGTGCAGAGGGCTCGAGCGTTATGTTAATGGATGTCCCTCTTGGAGGTGAACAACGTTTATTACCACTCTTTTTAATCCGACGTGTATTTCGCAAATATTCCGACAAACAGTTTCAAATGCCTCTCCCTGAATATCATGATGAAGGTATTAAATAAACAGCAAGTAAACACATCAGAAGGACCATCCTCATGGGAGAAAGAGCATAGGCGAAACGAGACGACGAGGTTACCGCCGCAGTAGTGACAGGAGTTTCACTTGGTAACCTAGCGGCTGCTGGTACCTCAGGGACTCAGTAAACACTTCCCACGCAGGCTCTCACAAGCAAATAGTGACTCCCCAAGCTAGGCGCAAGGGCTTTCGCTAACACCATTAAATTTATAAAGCGCTCAATACAGTAATAAGTACATATATCAAGGCGAAGACATTCAATTAACAACAATAAACACACCAGAAGGTCTCTCCTCATGGGAGACTGTGCTTAGCCGAAACGAGACGACCGGTTACAGTCGCAACAGTGACGCCGGCCGCGGTGGCCGAGCTGTTCTAGGAGCTTCAGTCCGGACCCATGCTGCTGCTCTGGTAGTAGGTTCGACTCCTGCCTCGGGCATGGATGTGTGTGATGTCCTTAGGTTAGTCAGGTTTAAGTAGTTCTGAGTCTAGGGGGCTGATGACCTCAGCTGTTAAGTCCCATAGTGCTTAGAGCCATTTGAACCATTTTTGAGCGACAGTGACAGTTCGGCACCGGAGAAGTTCTCGGCAAACGCGATAAACTAGCAGGCACGGTCTAAGCCAGGGTCAGCCAGCAATTCTGCACACGAGCGGAGCTGCTGCATATGTGCAACTTCCCGGTCACAGTGTGCGCACTTAACCAGACGTGTAAACTGACGTGTATGTCTCTAAGCACAGGTGTCACAGCTTCACTTTACCCACTAGCTGGGATGCTCTGTACCTGGGGCACTGTCGTGCTCTTTTTACAGTGTACAGTGCAATCATAGGGTGGTGTTGTGTCATTCCACCGCCCTATCAACAAACGTCACGCTTCTAAAAATCATAAAAACAAATGGTGCATAAACATAGCCGACTGGTTTTACACCGACTTTAGATACCTAAAAACCCTTCATGGCAAGGGCATCAAATATATCTCTCAATAATTAAAGGTAATTTTTAAGCATGTAAGTGTACCTTGGTCAACCGCTTTAACACCTATGTAACATGGATGATCCACAATTAGTAAATAACAATTTTAAATTAGAAAAAGAAAGAAATCCAAAACATGTTTTCACTGGTGATCAGAAACGATGAAGTTAATATTGGGCACAGAAGCACGGCACATTGATAAACTCAAGCAGTTTCGAAAATTTTTGTCGCTAATACTCGGTGTAAACCTTGATTTATGCATTATCATCACGGAGAAAAATCTTTCACGTACGTAAGTAGGTCCGAACATGAACATAACTCTCACAGCTTCGTGATGCAGGCGTAGAAATTCTTGCCGTGGAGAGTTTTCGTAGAAGTATTTTGTACTTCGTACTGCAACGAACTTGACCTCGTAATGCACTGCATATCGGTGCCTTCCATCTGTAGATATTCGGAGTATCTTTAGCTGATCCTGATAACGGACCTCTAAAGCAACGAATCGTAGGAGACACAGTCGTAACATCTACGAATCGTGCTCGAAATTGCTCCTTAATTTTTCCAATTATTGACACGTATTCTTGAAATCTAGCAGTTTCGAGGCCCAAACCAAGGGTAGGAAAATGTGCAGTGCTTTCAGACAATAGTTGGCTCTTATAAAGAGCAAGCTACCTCTCAAAAGCATTTAATTTTTCTGACACGTCAGAAATTAAATTATTGTTACCTTGCATACTGACGTTCAGGGTGTTCACGTGAAACAGAGTGTTCACGAGAAATGCAAGATCTGGTGTCCAGAAAGGGTCTTCTAATTTCGATTCACTCTTTCCCTTATCATGTAAGAAATGTACTACGGCCAAACGTAAAACAATAATTTCAGCCTTTTTACCTCTAATGAGCCGGCATAGCTCGGTATAGTCAGATATTTCTCCGTACTCTTCACCTAATTCCTCTAAGAACTGACGGAACTGGAGACGCGTAACCCCGTGTGTTTTCAGGTAGTTTACAGTACGCACAATTGCACGATGTTTTAGCTGAAAAACAGCGTTTTCTTTATAAAGTTGGTCTGGAAGCTACTTACGGTGTTTCTTTACATAATCTGCTCCTTCCCCTCTTGCTAGCAGTGGTTGGTGTCGACAGGCTTCATTTCGCATCTGAAATGATGTGAAATGAAGCCTGTCGACACATCACTGCTAGCAAGAGGGGAAGGAGCCGATTACGTAAAGAAACACCGTAAGTAGCTTCCAGACCAACTTTATAAAGAAAACGCTGTTTTTAAGTAAAAAATAAAAAAAATGTACAAACGTGTGTATCCAATTTACATAATAACCACAGAAGATGCTTTGTAAATAAAAGCGAAACGCGTCTGGTGTGATTCTTTTTAATCAGATTGCAGTCACTTCAAGACAGATAACCTATAGTTACAGATAATAATTTAACTTTTCTGTAATGTTAGTGCCTTCATATAACTGTAGAGCAAATCGCGTGTTTGTTGAGTATTCTGTAACATTACTTTGCTGTAGGGGGAACACCGAGCGGGCTGAGGCGTGAATGGGAATTTGGATTGAGGGGGAGTGTGTGTTAGGGTAGTCCGTCCAATTGTGCAAAGCCACTATGCCAGGGTGGCGTAGTAGTTAGCGCATCTGCCTAGTGAGCAGCTAGGTTCGTATCCTAGCCTGGTGCATATATACATAATAGATATTTGAGACTAGAAAGTGTGTCTGGAATCATATAGTTTCATTTGATTACTCTGAGTGTCAACTAACATTTCCATAATGTGCTGATAAACTGTATCAGATGAGACATGTACATTTGAAATCTGTTCAGCCGCTTCCGGTCACAACATAGCAGCAACAGTTACTTTACATTCCAGTAAAATAAGCTCTTCGACAATGGTTTGGCGTTTCTGTTCCTCGGCATTCATTCCAGAAGTTTCGAATGGTGCCAAAAGAATTTTACCTTAGACCTTGATTTGTTTTTCCATCATGACAGAAGATGCTTGAAAAACAGGCAGCCGCACTGACAAAAGATAAAAGGATACCATTTGATGCAAAAAATGTGACTTTTTTGGTGAAGATTATTCACAGAATGAGGAATCGTTCATTTTAGAGTTGACTACAATATATATATATATATATATATATATATATATATATATATATATATATATATATATATATACTCCTGGAAATGGAAAAAAGAACACATTGACACCGGTGTGTCAGACCCACCATACTTGCTCCGGACACTGCGAGAGGGCTGTACAAGCAATGATCACACGCACGGCACAGCGGACACACCAGGAACCGCGGTGTTGGCCGTCGAATGGCGCTAGCTGCGCAGCATTTGTGCACCGCCGCCGTCAGTGTCAGCCAGTTTGCCGTGGCATACGGAGCTCCATCGCAGTCTTTAACACTGGTAGCATGCCGCGACAGCGTGGACGTGAACCGTATGTGCAGTTGACGGACTTTGAGCGAGGGCGTATAGTGGGCATGCGGGAGGCCGGGTGGACGTACCGCCGAATTGCTCAACACGTGGGGCGTGAGGTCTACACAGTACATCGATGTTGTCGCCAGAGGTCGGCGGAAGGTGCACGTGCCCGTCGACCTGGGACCGGACCGCAGCGACGCACGGATGCACGCCAAGACCGTAGGATCCTACGCAGTGCCGTAGGGGACCGCACCGCCACTTCCCAGCAAATTAGGGACACTGTTGCTCCTGGGGTATCGGCGAGGACCATTCGCAACCGTCTCCATGAAGCTGGGCTACGGTCCCGCACACCGTTAGGCCGTCTTCCGCTCACGCCCCAACTTCGTGCAGCCCGCCTCCAGTGGTGTCGCGACAAGCGTGAATGGAGGGACGAATGGAGACGTGTCGTCTTCAGCGATGAGAGTCGCTTCTGCCTTGGTGCCAATGATGGTCGTATGCGTGTTTGGCGCCGTGCAGGTGAGCGCCACAATCAGGACTGCATACGACCGAGGCACACAGGGCCAACACCCGGCATCATGGTGTGGGGAGCGATCTCCTACACTGGCCGTACACCACTGGTGATCGTCGAGGGGACACTGAATAGTGCACAGTACATCCAAACCGTCATCGAACCCATCGTTCTACCATTCCTAGACCGGCAAGGGAACTTGCTGTTCCAACAGGAAAATGCACATCCGCATGTATCCCGTGCCACCCAACGTGCTCTAGAAGGTGTAAGTCAACTACCCTGGCCAGCAAGATCTCCGGATCTGTCCCCCATTGAGCATGTTTGGGACTGGATGAAGCGTCGTCTCACGCGGTCTGCACGTCCAGCACGAACGCTGGTCCAACAGAGGCGCCAGGTGGAAATGGCATGGCAAGCCGTTCCACAGGACTACATCCAGCATCTCTACGATCGTCTCCATGGGAGAATAGCAGCCTGCATTGCTGCGAAAGGTGGATATACACTGTACTAGTGCCGACATTGTGCATGCTCTGTTGCCTGTGTCTATGTGCCTGTGGTTCTGTCAGTGTGATCTTGTGATGTATCTGACCCCAGGAATGTGTCAATAAAGTTTCCCCTTCCTGGGACAATGAATTCACGGTGTTCTTATTTCAATTTCCA
The DNA here is from genome assembly GCF_023898315.1 of Schistocerca nitens. Lineage (NCBI taxonomy): Eukaryota > Metazoa > Arthropoda > Insecta > Orthoptera > Acrididae > Schistocerca > Schistocerca nitens. The sequence continues at coordinate 539,081,536 of NC_064621.1, read as the reverse complement.
GGAGTGTATATATAGATAGATAATTATTATGAGACGATACATGTTGAATTACTTATAATCATGTATAACGATGGGTGATTTCTTGCAAATTGAGCTACTCTAACTAACGATTCGGGGATAAATGTTTTGTGTTCTCGATTTTTTATCTGCGGAAGATTAGAAGACAGTAAAAATCTTGCGACTCACCTGACATGTACGACGATTGTCCAGAAAGTAAGTTCCTATCGGTCGCGAAATGGAAACCACAATGAAAATCAGAAACAATTTATTTGCAGGAGTTAGCTACACTTTCCAGATACTTCTCTACATAGTCGCCACTCTGACTTAGATATTTTTCGGAGCGTTATACCAAATTTCCAACACCATCGTCATAGAAGGCAGCCGCCGGTGCTTTCCGATAATTCTCTACGCTGGTCTATAGCACGTAGCCTGCGCCCAAGTGTTGTCTTCGTGTCCAGCGTTTCGTGTGAACGGAGATGATACCCAGGACGAGCCAATTAGGGCTGTGTTGTGGGTGATCGAACACTTCCCATCGAAAAGGCTGCAGGGGCGTCTTCACTGCCGCTGCAGAGTACGGCTGAGAACTGCCATGAAGAAGGAGGTGCGTGGCAGCTGTGTTAGGTGTGCTGCATTCATTAAGGCGAAGCCTCCCAATGGGCCCTCCTACTTGGCGGGGGACATCGTTGTTCTAGGCACCTTTACTCGCTCACAGTGCGCTCACAACTGAAAAGAGCGACTTGATGCAATCGACGATCATACTAGAGACACTACCAAACACATCTGTGCAAATCTTCATAGGGTTTTCACTGTGGTGTCCGTTTCGCGACCTATCGGAACTTAGTTTCTGGACAAGCCTCGTATTCGCGACACACCAATGCGTCGCAACATGCCGGTTGAGAAACAATGGGTTACAGATTCGTGGACAATTCTAAATGCCGAACCGTTACTAGTGTTCAAGTCGTGCACAGTATCATCAGTTCTGAAGCGACGATCATCACGAAACATTCGCTCAACTGTCTCGATGTTCCTGTCCAGTTTAGATGTGGGTGGCCGACCCTAACGCTATTCGTCGCAGACAAACGTCCACTTTTCCTTCACGTAGCAGCTAGCATCATATTGCAGCTACGTTCTGCAACTAACTCCGGCAGTTTTAGTTCCTTCAGTGAACGGAAAACGAATCACTCTCCTCGTTTCTTCCTTGGTGCTTACAGACAACGGGACACTCCTAATAACATACTATGGAACCTATATGAATCGAGCGCCTTCAGACACCATGGTACCAAAATGCTGCATTAGATACTTTAAACTGATGTTCCGCTAAATATTGTATCGAAAAGGCATGCCGCGCGGGATTAGCCGAGCGGTCTAGGGCGCTGCAGTCATGGACTGTGCGGCTGGTCCCGGCGGAGGTTCGAGTCCTCCCTCGGGCATGGGTGTGTGTGTTTGTCCTTAGGATAATTTAGATTAAGTAGTGTGTAAGCTTAGGGACTGATGACCTTAGCAGTTAAGTCCCATAAGATTTCACACACATTTGAACATTTGAACAGGCATAACACATTTTAAATATATCCTACTACGTAGCCGATGTCAAAATTTTAGTCTCCACGAAATTCCTTGTTCTTATAAAAGAATCACCTACTACAGTAATGCCATCAGGAAACGTCAAAAAGTTATACTAATGTCATTAAATGGCCGGCCGAAGTGGCCGTGCGGTTAAAGGCGCTGCAGTCTGGAACCGCAAGACCGCTACGGTCGCAGGTTCGAATCCGGCCTCGGGCATGGATGTTTGTGATGTCCTTAGGTTAGTTAGGTTTAACTAGTTCTAAGTTCTAGGGGACTAATGACCTCAGCAGTTGAGTCCCATAGTGCTCAGAGCCATTTGAACCATTTTTTTTGTCATTAAATTTTGATATATGGGTTACCTTGAAAGTTTCACAGTAGTAGGCTTGCCAGGGTAACACGTGCAGTTGTGTGAACCGCTGTGCCAAGATAGCTTAGTGGCTAATGTAGCTAATGAAATTTCGGGAATACCTTTGTCTAGATAATATATTTATTACCATTGCGGTACCACTGGTTGATGTAAGCGTGAGATAAGCCATCGAAAACGCGAAATGCTGGTATATTAATAACCCGTGTAACAGCCAGACTGTTGAATGCAAGCATGCGAATGTGCACACATTGTGTTGTACAGGTGTCGGATGTTAGTTTGCAGGACGGAGTTCCATGCCTGTTGCACTTGATCGGTCAATACAGGGACGGTTAGTGCTGTTTGTGGATGATGCTGCAGTTGTCGTCCGATGATGTTGCATATTTGCTCGACTGGAGAAAGATGTGGTGATCGAGCTGATCGGGGCAACATGTCGACACTCTGTAGAGCATGTTGAGTTCCTGCAGGAATGCTGTTTAAGAATGGCAGCGCGACACGTAGAAGCACCTGACTGACGTACATATCTTCACTCAGTGGGATAAACATGAGAGTGGTCCTGCTGTCATAAGAAATCGCACCCCAGGCCTGGTCCAGTGTGTTTAGGACGCAGACAAGTTGGTTGCAGGTCCTCAACTGGCCACCTGCTAACCAGCAAACGGCCATCAATGGCACAGAGGCAGAAACGCCTTTCAAGAGACAACACAACAAACCTTCACTCTGTCTTCCAATGAGCTCTCGCTGAACACCACGGATGTGGAAATGGGGGTGGTTTGGAGTCAGTGTATGCCCGCTATAAGGTGTCAGGCTCGGAGCTGCCTTTGAAGTAACCGGTTTGTAGTAGTTCGTTGTGTCACTGTGGTGTCAACTGCCACTAAAACTGCTGCTGCAGATGCAGTACCACGCGCCAGCGCCATGCGCCGAACACCATGGTCTTCCCTCACGGTAGAGCTACATGGCCGCCCGGAGCCCAGTCTTCTTGCCACTGTACATTCTCGTGACCACCACTGCCAGCAGTCATGTACAGTGGTCGCACTCCTGCCAAATCTTTGTGCAATATCGCAGAAGGAACATCGTAGCTCTATTACACGACGTCGTTCAAACTCGGTAAGGTGTTGGTAATGGCATCTTTCTCGCCTTAATGACATTCTTGACTAACATCAACTCACCACGTCCAATCTCAAAGGTAACCAACGCTGACGACCACTACAGCGTGTATTTAAAGCAAACCTTATTTTCATACTCATAGTGACACTACTAGCGCCATTCTTATGCGACAGAATCTGAATAGACATGCGTACCAACTTTCGTTTATGTCATACCATTACTTCTTGGTCTTGTGATTTCTTTTTGAGGCAGTGGATAAACGACTTGCGGTGCTCAGCGGTCCAGGGATTGTTTTGGCTCTACGAATTTATGGCTGACCGACCAAATCGCAGCAGTGGCGGTAAATTATAAACTCTGAAATACTGTCAATGTAGACGCACCAGTAGTGTCATATAGCGGCAGAATTTTTAGCTGAACCAGATGAAATAGGAGCCATCACTACTGCAGCACGAGAAAAGAGCCTGCTCCGACTGGCCGACTGCTTGCTTCTTACAAGGTAGTGGGAGGAGCGATGTGTGATCGTTGGACATGTGTTCAGCATGTCGCCAAATCCTTCAGCTGTTATTGCTAGCTGATGAATCCTGGTGGTGCCTTTGCTTCCTTATTCAAGCAGCTCGTCACCTGGCCTCACGGCGCTGAGTGTAGCCCGTTCCATAGCACCCTACCTAAGAAAATGTTTGAAGACGTACGGGGAATCGAACCCGAGTCTTTCCGCGCCGAAAGCAGCGACGCTAACTCTTGGGCTATCAAGGCAGTCAGTAAAATCAAGAAAATCAGTTGCACCTAAATTAATTAGCGTACAACACCCTTGAGACACACCGTTGGAACTGCGTGAGAATGATAGCGACTGTGGAATGCCATGTATTTTATTTCTGTCACCTGCTGTTCTTTATTAATAGCCATCAAATAAAAGTGATTTGTGCTAATTTCACGTTTCACAGAAGCTCAAACGCATCAGCATATGGTACTTTTAGTATATAGTTATAGTACAGCGGCTGTTTTGTTAAGATTTATGCGTTTTAGGCGGTGTTACAGGCAATAAATTTCAGGAAATAAATCATCATATCAACTTGCAACACTATTCAAACCACACAAAGTCAGAATCAATTTTCACACAAACAACAAAATACAAAACAAAATAATTCATAACATTAAAACATCCAGCCCAGGATAACACAAATCAGGTATGTACAAATTAACTTGTGACAGCTGTTCTTGCTACTACATAGGACAGACAGGAAGACATTCTGAAATCCGATTAAAAGAGCACACTGACGCACTCCGTTTAAATAATTTAAATAAATCCACTTTTACAGCCCATCAAGTCCAAAATAGTCATTCAATCACAGATATAAAACCAAACCTTCACATTCTACACATTGTAGGCAAAGAATAAAAATGGACCTCCTGGAACAACTGGACATTTTCATGTATAACAATAAAACACCCCACATCATCTTAAATGAACAAATTGATTTAGCAAATAATCCATTCTTCCAAAATCTTAAAAGAGTCCTTAAATTTGAAAAACTAATAAATACTGTACTCATCCACTCCCATAAGCGTTCCCCACCTCGCTCATACCACACCTAAACACCATCTTCTCTACCTCTCTTTTTTACACACACACACACACACACACACACACACACACACAATCTTCTCTCTCCCTCACTCCCTTCCTCCCTCCCTTTTCCTTCCTCCCTCACTCCCTCCCTCTTCTCCCTCCCCCTTCTCTCCCCATATGTATATGGGGATGTATATGTATATGTATGTATTCTAAAATATCTTTATTCAGCAATGAGAACCATGCCAAACATAACTTCACTACCAGAAATATTGTCCTAAACACTGTGTTGTAAATTTTGTAAATAGCATAAGAAAATTTTGCAATGTAAAAATGTAATACTAAATTATTATAAAGAAAGTAATGTAATAAATATATATTTTACTACGATTGCCGCAGAAAACGAAAAATTAACAAAGAAAATCCCTGCCTCCACAAAACTCTTTGGAGATAACAACAGCCACACCCTTTGGTTTGTTTATATTTTGTATAGTATGTGGGAGTCGCTATCGATGGAAAAGTATCTGTTTCACTTGAAATTTAACGATACTGGAAAGCATACATTATGTTTTCCAGAGCAGTGCCTTCGACAAGAATGAAAACAGAATAATACCATCAAATTAATCTTAATATTCTTCCCACATACAGTGCTCACTTTTTCGTCTCTATATTTGCTACAGATGCACGACCCTCACAATACTCCAAACTAAATTGTACCATCTGATGATGAATCACCAGGCGATTCGAAACCGGTCATGAACAAATAAAAATTGAAGAAAAACGGCGATTGGCTGCAGTAATTCCGGAAACCTTAAATAAATCATTAACAAAGTGATATTGGCGTCATATTGTGGAGCAGGCAATTTCACTTAAAATGGGTACCATATAAACTGAGGTGGCAAAAGTCATGGGAAACCTCCTAATTTGGTGTGGGACCTACTTTTGGCGGGAGTAGTGCAGCAACTCCACTTGGCATGGACTCGACAAGTCACCGAAAGTTCCCTGCAGAAGTATTGAGCCATGCTGCTTCTGTAGCCGTCCATAATTGAGAAACTGTTGCCGGTGCAGGATATTGTGCATGAACTGGCCTCTCGGTTACGTCACATAAATGTTCGATGGGATTAATGTCGGACGATCTGGGTTGTCAGATCTTCACTCAAATCATCCAGAATGTTCTTCAAACCAGCCGCAAAGAACTGTGCCACTGTGGCATGGCACATTGTCATCCATAAAAATTCCATCGTTGCTGGGGAATATAAAGTCCATGAATGGTTGCAAGTCGTCTAGAATAGCCGAACGTATCTATTTACAGCCAATGATCGGTTTAGTTGGACCAGAGGACCTAGTCCAAAAATGGTTCAAATGGCTCTGAGCACTATGGGACTCAACTGCTGTGGTCATCAGTCCCCTAGAACTTAGAACTACTTAAACCTAACTAACCTAAGGACATCACACACAGCCATGCCCGAGGCAGGATTCGAACCTGCGACCGTAGCAGTCGCACGGTTCCGGACTGCGCGCCTAGAACCGCGAGACCACCGCGGCCGGCGGACCTAGTCCACACCATTATAGAGCCACTACCAATTTTCACAGTGCCTTGTTGACAACTTGGGTCGTGGCTTCGTGGGGTCTGCGCCACATGCGAACCATACCATCAGCTCTTACCAACTGAAATCGTAATCATCTGACCAGGCCACGGTTTTCCAGTCGTCTAGAGTCCAACCGACATGATCATGAGCCCAGGAGGTGGGCTTCAGACGGTGTCGTGCTGTTAGCAAAGGCACTTTCGTCGGCCGTCTGCCGACATAGCCCGTCAACGCCATGTTTCGCCGCACCACCCTAACGGATACGTTCGTCGTACGTCTCACATTTTGGCCGGCCGCTGTGGTCTAGCGGTTCTAGGCGCTCAGTCCGGACCCGCGCGACCGCTACGGTCGCAGGTTCGAATCCTGCCTCGGGCACGGATGTGTGTGATGTCCTTAGGTTAGTTAGGTTTAAGTAGTTCTAAGTCTAGGGGACTAATGACCACAGATGTTAAGTCCCATAGTGCTCAGATCCATTTGAACCATTTCGTCTCACATTTATTTTTCTGCAGTTGTTTCAGGCAGCGTTGCTTCTCTGTTAACACTCACAACTTTATGCAAATGAGGCTGCTATGGATCGTTAAGTGAAGGCCGTCGCATCGCGTTGTTCGTGGTGAGAGGTAATGAATGAAATTTGCTATTCTCGGCGCACTATTGCCGTTGTGGATCTCAGAATACTGAATTTCCTAACGATTTCCGATATAGAAAGTTCTATGCGTCTAGCTCCAACTACTATACAGCGTTAAAAATCTGTTAACACCCGTCGTGCGGCCATAATCACGTAGTAACCGTATTACGTTAATTAGCTGAGTACAAATGGCAGCTCCGCTACTGCACTACCGTTTTGTACCTTGTCTACGTGATACTACCGCCAACTGTATACCTGTATGTGCATATCGCTGTCCCATGACTTTCTGTATCTTCAGTCTAATATAATGATAGGTGCAATGGCTGAGATGTACAATCTAGAAACTATTTGAAAAAGTCGTAAATATTATTATCATTCGTGGAGTTATGTTCTGTCTGTGTAACTGATTGATGACAGTTTGTTTATTGCTATACGCGTTTCGCTTCTCTTATTTGTGAACCATCTTCAGTGGCCTGTAATAAACGTATTATATGGCAATTACAATATGTTACTATGTTACACTTTATTGTGTAAGAATCAACTTTTGTAGCACAAATTTCGTGATGTGAAATTATCGATCGATTTCTAACGCTGCTATCCCATATGTGTGGTCCTGGAGATGTGTTCATTAGTCTCCATGCTCCAGTTGGCCGATTTCCGGCGTTATTTCACCAACATCGTATTCAACAGATCACGTACGTCATTGGCACTTTATATTTTGTGTTGTGTTTTCTGTGTGTAGTGTTGCCAACTGTCGCTGTGTGTTTACCACTCGTCTTTTATTTTTTTTTTGTCTGTGTGGTTTAATATTTTCATTTGTTGTGTGTGTGTGTTTTGTTGTTTGGAAAAATATCGTTCTTTCTTGAGAGTGTGATTTTTTTTTACTGGATGTGTGTGTGTGTGTGTGTGTGTGTGTGTGTGTGTTTGTTTGTTGAGAGAGAGAGAGAGAGAGAGAGAAAGGGTGGAGAGGAAGATTCATTGGTTATTTATTCTGGTTATGTTTCGGATCTCTGTTTGCTATGGCTTTAGTGGTGAACATGATCAGAGAGTTGTTTATATGGATTTGGTCACTGAGTACCTTCTTTTTTATTCCAATGGCTCTTTGTATGTGAAAGTTTTCTTGAAAAGTCAGGAGCTTCTTGTTATGATTATTCACTCCAATAAATGTGATGTCATATTCCACGCTGGATGGTTCATGTCCATTTTTATCAGGCGTTCGGCGAAGGTAGAATGGTTATTTTCGCATTTACAACTTCTTATGTTTGCAACTTCTTATATGTTCTTTATATCCTTCCTGTCATCCTCAGATATACTGCTTTACATTCTTGGTACTCTAATGGTATATAGCTGCTCCTTGGTATTTGTCTGGTTTGTATGTTGTTTGCAAATGTGATTGTAGTGTGTTTCTAAATCTGTAAGCAATGTGTAATCCCTGTTTCTTTAGTATATCTGCTATCTTGTGTGCTGCTTTGTGTTTGTATGTCAAAGTGTACCATTTTTTTCTGTTATTCATATCATGACTGTTACTGTTTTGTGTTTCCATATGTGCTTTATTGTCTGTGAGGTTCTTTGGTGTTTGTGTTCTCTGCTTGTTTTTAGTTTTCTTTAGTTGTGCGTGTTCACCGATGGCAGTGAACTCGTAAGGAGGAGAAGATAGTTCAAGAAAACTTACCGAGGGAAGCTAACGTTTGCGAAATCTTTTTATTATACCCACACATACTCTGCTCGTTATGGAAAGAAGTACAAAGTGATTACTGGTGGATGGTTGTTCTACTCCAACATTTTGAAGAGTCAGAGTGGCTATAAAACTTCCAAATAAACAGACTGACTTATTTTTGTCCACAGAGTTAGCAAATTTTTGTCAAGTAACTGACTGCGTTCGAGAGCTTTTATTACTATAAGGGGGAGTGGGTATGGCAACTTACAGTTTGACAGCTATGAAGGATATATACTTGTTGCGAAGATGTTCAGTTTCCGATTCAACAAATATGTAAGTATTTGTACGAGGTGCGTTTGAAAAGTCCGTGCGAAGTCCGAGAGATGGCACCATCGGTTGATATCGAGGTCATGTTTAGTTAGTAGCATCTTTGGAAAGAACGCACACCAAGTTTCAGTCACATTGGTCTATTTCTTCGTGTTTGGCATTCGTGTGAATCAAGGAAGTCGAGTGATTGTCAAAAAATGGACGAAAAAGAATTTCGTGTGGTGATTAAACATTACTTTATGAAAGGCAAAACGCCTCAGGAGACTAAAGAGAAGTTTGATAAACATTACGGTGACTCTGCACCTTCGATTAGATGAGTTAATATGTGGTTTCAAAATTTTCGGAGTGACCATATGCGCACAAGTGATGCTGAACGTTCTGGACGTCCGCGGATGTTACGACTCGAGAAATCATTGATAAAACCCATGATATGGTGATGGATGACAGGAGGGTTAAGGTGCGTGAGATTGCTAGTGCTGTGGACATCTCGAATGAACGGGTACATAATACTTTGCATAAACATTTGGATACGAGAAAGCTATCCGCAAGATGGGTTCCGCGATTGTTCACGCTTGACCAAAAACAGAAGCGTGTGAATGGTTGCAAGGATGGTTTGCAGCTGTTCAGGAAGAATCCGCAGGACTTTAAGCGTCGTTTCGTCACTCTGGATGAAACATGGGTACATTACTATATTCCAAAGACCAAAGAAAAATCTGAACAATGGGTTAGAAACGGAGAATCTGCACCAAAAAAGGCGCAGACCATTCCTTCGGCCGGAAAGGTTATGGCAATTGTCTTTTGGGTTTCGCAAGGGATAATCCTCATCGACTATCTGGAAAACGGTAAATTATTACCGGTGCATATTATTCATCGTTATTGGACCGTTTGAAAACTGAGCTGCGAGAAAAACGCTATCGACTGGACCGCAAAAAAGTCCTTTTCTTTTGGTCACAAAATTAATGGAAATAGGATTCCAACTCGTTTCACATCCCACCTATTCTCCAGACGTGGCTCCGTCGGACTACTATTTGTTCCCCAATTTGAAGAAATGGCTGGCAGGACAAAGATTTTATTCAAATTAGGAGGTGGTTGCAGCAACTAATAGCTATTTTGCAGACTTGGACAATTCCTATTATTCGAAAGGGATCAACAAATTAGAACAGTGTTGGACGAAGTGTATAGGTCTAAAAGCCTATAAGTCGAAAAATAAAAATGGTTTACGCCAAACACGTAAGTAGTTTTTATTTTTACACGGACTTTTCAAACGCCCCTCGTATATCTCTTCTCATCTAATAAAGATAAAATGTGGTTCTTTATAATTAAATAAAAGAAATGAACAAGTCCCTGTTTAGTTCAGTATTTCTTCTTTTCTTTCACTCCAACAAAATCATTAAGGTCACATTCATCAATGATTTTAAAAGCAAGTAATATCCTGACAGCCCAATCACGATATTAAAACAGTTGGAGCGTTTCCACGGAGAGCAAAACCGATCGTGGCAGCTGAAATTCGGCAGCCAGAACAGCATTTCCAGAAACGGGTAAGGTCAACCAGAAGCGATGTTGGAAAATCAATTTATGGAAATTCGGGTTTCGGAACCCACGTAAGCGTAGTGATCCTGACAACTTCAAACCGTTCCTGACCAGCTTAACCCACTGCACGAACCACAAACGGTTTGAATTCGGTCGAACGCCACGTTTGCTCTGCGCACCCTCGTGACCGTTGAAAACTACCGCTCGAGCGAAGCTGTTATTATGCTAAACCACCGTTAAATTTTACGGCTGCGTCTCTGATAACAAGCTACTGTATGACCCACTTCGTGACCCATTGGGAGGCATTACAGTAGGTTGAACAGTTTTGTAACTGAATATTTCTCATGACATCCGTCAGCGTTTTCTCGCCTGTATTCCTTTGTAGCTTGTGATATAATTCGTTTGAATTCTCTGCTCTTTCTTCCAATCCAAGAACATTTCTAAGCACTCGATCTACATCTACTGTACAGGACGGAAGACTCTTTGTTCATCACTGCCTAAACTTTCATGTAATAAATGTTGGTTGTCATATAACATAACCGATACTTTCGACCACAACCAAAAATTACTTGAAACAATTCGTCTCCTTTCATATCAGCTATTTTATTTAGATTTACTTTACTAATTATCATCGCGTGATCCAAGTTATAGTTTTTCCGAAATTTTGCCCAAATCACCCACGCCTTGTTCACACTGACATGGCAGGTGATGCGGTTGACAGCCTCCTTCAACTAATCCCATCGCGCATTGTACGAGTGCACTGCTCAAATAATTTTTTCTCGTTTTTCTTAAAAATGAATTTTTAAGCAACTGTGGTACCTGTAAGCCAAAGCAGGAGGTCATAATACTTCCATACAGGAATTACGTTTCGTTTTAAAGACGATGTTTTTATTATTAACGTGAATTAAAGCATTGACAAAAATACACTAATAATTTTTGATATACTTTGTCTTGACATAATCCGATTCCAGATTTGTAATCTACTAATCAAATGATGTACGAATCAGTGGCATTTAGTTCAATTTAAATTTTTTGGTAGTTATCTTTTTGCTGAGTTTTTAGTTCATCTCAGCATATTTCAAAATTTTTCTGTTCTTATTCTTTTCTCATTCTTCGTCTTGGCTCGTTACAGCCCGTGTTTTAGCTTGTTCGCTTGGTCTGACAGCTTTATTTTCTTCTTCTACACCCGAAATCTTGTCCTGAGTTCAATGCGTTGTTTCTTGCGTTCCTCTGCCCATTATTTCAAGTGCTGATTTTAACCTTCTTTGCGGGTGTGTGATTCGCAACTAGGATCACGAAGACTTTGCATTCTCTGATGGTATTTTCTATGGCGTTCTTTTCTTGGAGGCCCTTCTTAACTTTTTGAAACGAGTGAGTTTTATCTTTTTTGAAATTACTACATTAAGTAGTGTTTTAGTTAATCTATTCGTGTCCATTCTGCAGATGTGACCAAAGAACTTTAAGCGTCTTCTGCGTACTGCATCAGCGAACTTATTTATTGTTGTGTATAGGTCTGTTCTTCCTTTTTTAATTCATGTGTCATACATTTTTCTGAATATTTTTCGCTCTTTCTTTCCAATTTCATCAATTTTTGAGTTGTCTCTTACAGATGTAGCTTCTGAGACTTTTGATATTGCAGGAAAAATAACGTCTTGTAATGACAAAGTTTCGCATAACGGGATATCACACGTTTATTGCGGTAATTCCATGTTATTCTGCACGTTTCCTTGAGTTTAGTGGCTCCTTCAGTTGGCTTTGTCTAGTCAGATGGTACTATAATTTCTCCGAGAGACTTAAAAGACGACACACACGAAATTTTCTCATATTTCATCTGTCGTGTCCTTCTGTTTTTTATGTAAATTTTCCATCTATGAGTCTTCGCATACAGTATTTGGAGCCTTGACTTTGATGCTATCTAGTGTAACTTCTCTGTGACATACTTAGTTTCTTCATTGGTGTTAGTGAAGGTAGCTAAATCTCCAGCAGAAGCTGGGCACTTTACTTTGCTCCTCTGTCCCGAATTCCCGACGTTTATATCCTCCACCCTCGATGTCTTTCCTCCATACTGTGCATACTTTGCCTCTCACTATGTTAAACAGAAGTAGGGACAGGCCATTTCCACGTCGAACTCCTGTACGTACTACAGAAGGCTCAGATATTTCACCAAGATAATTCACTTGAGACGTCACGTCTTTGAGAGTCTAACTGATTAGTTCTTTAGTCTTCCCTTGTGTCTCTACTTGTTGGGGTCTGCTCTAGTACCTTTTCTAAGTAACGGGCGTGGAAGACGTTTCTGTCAGTCTGCATAAATTTCAGAAATGGGAGCATATAAGCTCATAAGATTTATGCACTCTTAACATAAATGTGAGAATCTGAAACGATTACAAATGAGTAGAAGGAACTTGTTCAATTAACACATTTTAAACATGAATTGCTTATGAGCAGAACCAGTAATCTGCGAGGTTTCCCAAATTATATTTTTGTACCCTGAATCTTGCTAAAATGACCTTCAGTGTCACTTGAAACTGTATAAACAATAATATAATTCAAGACATGCTGTTATTGTGACATACAGCTTTGTTGATGGGTAAGAAATACGACACAACCCACCACAGTAAAAGAAAGCCCTTCAGCTGTAGGTAATTAGTTAATTGCGGCAATTACCAGCGGCGAGACTGGAGCCACAGGTGGTGGTTTGGCTTGTCAGCTTCAGACCGAGCTGTGTGCTTCTTTTGTGAGTTACAGGACTGTGGGAGTACTCTCTGCGGTCGTACTGGACTCCAGCAGGTACATATTATTGTTTGTGCTGAAGACTAATAGTAAACAAACTTATCTGAAGTTTTTGTCTGTTATTCAGACCTTTATAATCACAGAAGATGTTGTATGAAGCCATGGACTATCAACACAGCAAGAAATTAAGGTAAGTATTTCAGTGGGAGTTGTGGATATGATCTCAAGCCGATAGTCCCTGATGCAGAGTTACGCTCACTATACCTGATGTTGAAATGAATACTTTGGTATGACACTTACGCTATACCGCCTAATGAATAAAATATGGAATATCAGAGCAGCTATCTGATTGGTTTGAAAAGATGACAGCGAGTGGAAGACAGCATACCGTTCTTAACAAAGAGGAGTCTTCAGCAGTAAAAAGTTTTTCTCAATGAGGTCATCTTGCTTTCAACAGCTAGTGATTTATTTTACAATTGTAATTTCGGCTTTTGTGGCACTTTCAAGCATCAACAAAACTTAATAATACAACGTAATGAGAACAATGTAAAGTGTAATTGACAGTACATACAACCACTTTTGTAGTTTTTTGACGTTCATATGTTTACTAGAATTTTGACAAATTTGGGTCCAGTGTAGTTGGTCCACTGTGTGAGATGGACCAGTGGCGTGTTTCAAAAATGCATTGCTAGAAAGCAGCTCCCGCTGCTTGTGAGGTAGTTCGTTCATGAAAAAACTTGGTGCAAAAGTGCTGCTGTTCTTTTCGTGCTAGTTCTGGAGAAAACTCACATTCTCTGTTCTGATAAGCTTAAAAGTTTTACCGTGTGATTTTATAATTTTAGTACTATGGCTTAGTTTGCACAATATTGATACAGATTTATATTGCGAGACTGACAAATACGAGGTGCGGCTAGAAAAAAACCGGACTGATGCTGGAAAAAACATTTATTTACAATTATTTACAATTTCATGTTATCTCCTTCAATGTACTCTCCTCCTCGGTCTCTACACCGCTCCATACGAATTTTCCACTGTTCATAGCAATGCTGCAGATCATTTTCGGTAAGCCCATACATTACTTCCGTCGCTTTTACTTTTACTGCTTCAACAGTCTCAAATCTAGTTCATTTCAAAGCTGACTTGACTTTAGGGAAAAGAAAAAAAGTCACAGGGGGCCAAATCTGGTGAGTAGGGTGGATGATCTAAGATGGGAATGTTGTGTTTTGCCAAAAACGTCTTCACTGACAACGCACTGTGAGCTGGGGCACTGTCTTGGTGAAGGATCCATGACTTTTTTCTCCACAAATCGTTCCGTTTTCTCCGTACTCGCTCACGTAGGGTAGCCAGGACGCTAATGTAGTAATGCTGATTCACTGTTTGTCCCTCTGGTACCCAATCAATGTGCACAATCCCTTTGATGTCAAAAAAAAAAACTATCATCATTGCCTTGAATTTCGATTTTTACATTCGTGCTTTTTTTTGTCGTGGAGAACCAGGAGTTTTCCAATGCATCGATTGGCGTTTAGTTTCGGGATCGTAAGTAAAAAACCACGATTCATCGCAAGTAATAACATTTTGTAAGAAGGTGGGATCACTTTCAATGTTTTCCAGGATGTCAGAACAAATCATTCTTCGGCGTTCCTTCTGTTCAATTGTGAGACACTTTGGAACCATTTTTGAACACACTTTGTTCATGTTGAAACTTTCATGAAGAATCTGCCTAACACTTTCCTTGTCAACTCCTGTTAACTCAGACACTGCTCTGATTGTTAAACGGCGATCTTGTCGAACTAGTTTACCGATTTTTTCAATGTTTGCATCAGTTTTTGCTGACAATGGTCTGCCAGTGCGAGTGTCATCACTGGTGTCTTCGCGGCCATCTTTAAATCGTTCAAACCACTCAAACACTTGTGTTCGCGATAAACAATCATCGCCGTACAATTGTTGTAACATTACAAACGTTTCACTTGCAGATTTTCCTAGTTTGAAACAAAATTTGATGTTAACACGCTGTTCTTTCTGTACACTCAACATTTTCCGACGCAAAGACAAAACGTCAACTACTTAAAACAGACGCCACGGGCAGACTGAGTGCAGGAGGCAGATGAAACTCGAGCAGTAGGCAGAGCGAGAGTCACGTGACAGGCCACGCGACTTTCAGCCTTATTGCATTCGTTTTATTGTTTCACCAGTACTAGTCCGGTTTTTTTCTAGCCACACCTCGTATGTAGGCTTGGAACTAATCTAAAATCGCCACCGAGTGCGGTACCTGCAGATAGAAGTCGTGGTGGTCCATTTCTCCCAGACAGTCGGGAGAGAAGGACCAGCGTTATTTTGGAGATGTGGGCCACGTGTTTTAATGTTGCGGAGATGGACCGCAGTTAAGTTATTTCAAGGCATGTGCAATAATCCCACTGAAGATGGCCACATTTCCAGACTACGCTTATTTGTCGGGAGATAAGTCCGTGCTAACAAGTGGAAGAGCAGAATTTCACACATAGGCCAACTAGCCACTTCAAATCTCATCAAAAGACCCAGTGGCCCCAAGCACATCAAAAGAGCAGAGTTATTTGGACAAGTCAAATTGCCTCACTCACTCGACGTCGGATTCCACTCATACTAAACCTAAAACTTCCAAGATTACCACTTGAAGACTGACTACTCTTAATCAATACAGACAAAACTTTTGGAAGAAATTTCACCTGTTCCTTCCACTGATAAATTTTAAGAGGAATGTAGCAACTGTATCAAAGGGCTAAATTCTGCTGAAAATATTGAAACTGTAAAGAAAAAAGAGAGATAAAAAGAGAAAGTAAACAGAAAAAGCCAAAAAAGTCACAAAAAAGGGAAATACTGTTTAAGAGAAAAACAGACTGAAGAAGAAAAATACAGCAAATACAGCAAATAGCTCACCGAAATCATCAGTTACAGACATTGTAGAAAACAAGAAAAAAAGCTTTTATAAATAGGATGAAACTGAATGCGTTGGATGTTTTGACATCTACTACGAAACTAGTAACAATGACGATTAGATTCAGTGTGTTTTCCGTTCATGATGGTGAGATGAAAGTTGTTCAACATTTGGTAATAAGCGTAACTGCTGTGGTGAGAGGAAGATGCTAATTCTTGAACAAAACCACAACTCATTAGAAAAGTCAGTGTTCAATCAAGATTTATAATAAACTGATAAAATATTTTTGATTAAAGTCTTTAATAGTATAGTTCTGTATTCCATACAGCATATTCCAAATGCAAAAGTGTAATTTTAATTGTCTCTTTTCTTCACGTATATCCATTTTTATGTGGTCCGTTACGCCCAGTACACCGTCCATCACATCCATACAAAACATGTGGGTGAGAAGCGCCACTCACGTATATTTTCATTATATCATCTCTTGTGTTTTAAGTGGCAGTGTCTCAAGCATATATTGTATTTACGTTTATATGACCCTCTATACGAACATACTGCCAGAAGTAAAAAAAAGCTGAAAAAAAACACAAATTTTGTGCTAAAGGAAAAAGGTGGTCCAGCTCTCGCAGACTTACCCTATAGGTGGGCGTTAGGCAGAGATAACAACGTAATACGCACATCAAAGAGCAATTAGCTATCGATGCCATACAGTTCTACACTCCTGGAAATTGAAATAAGAACACCGTGAATTCATTGTCCCAGGAAGGGGAAACTTTATTGACACATTCCTGGGGTCAGATACATCACATGATCACACTGACAGAACCACAGGCACATAGACACAGGCAACAGAGGATGCACAATGTCGGCACTAGTACAGTGTATATCCACCTTTCGCAGCAATGCAGGCTGCTATTCTCCCATGGAGACGATCGTAGAGATGCTGGATGTAGTCCTGTGGAACGGCTTGCCATGCCATTTCCACCTGGCGCCTCAGTTGGACCAGCGTTCGTGCTGGACGTGCAGACCGCGTGAGACGACGCTTCATCCAGTCCCAAACATGCTCAATGCGGGACAGATCCGGAGATCTTGCTGGCCAGGGTAGTTGACTTACACCTTCTAGAGCACGTTGGGTGGCACGGGATACATGCGGACGTGCATTGTCCTGTTGGAACAGCAAGTTCCCTTGCCGGTCTAGGAATGGTAGAACGATGGGTTCGATGACGGTTTGGATGTACCGTGCACTATTCAGTGTCCCCTCGACGATCACCAGTGGTGTACGGCCAGTGTAGGAGATCGCTCCCCACACCATGATGCCGGGTGTTGGCCCTGTGTGCCTCGGTCGTATGCAGTCCTGATTGTGGCGCTCACCTGCACGGCGCCAAACACGCATACGACCATCATTAGCACCAAGGCAGAAGCGACTCTCATCGCTGAAGACGACACGTCTCCATTCGTCCCTCCATTCACGCCTGTCGCGACACCACTGGAGGCGGGCTGCACGATGTTGGGGCGTGAGCGGAAGACGGCCTAACGGTGTGCGGGACCGTAGCCCAGCTTCATGGAGACGATACCCCAGGAGCAACAGTGTCCCTAATTTGCTGGGAAGTGGCGGTGCGGTCCCCTACGGCACTGCGTAGGATCCTACGGTCTTGGCGTGCATCCGTGCGTCGCTGCGGTCCGGTCCCAGGTCGACGGGCACGTGCACCTTCCGCCGACCACTGGCGACAACATCGATGTACTGTGGAGACCTCACGCCCCACGTGTTGAGCAATTCGGCGGTATGTCCACCCGGCCTCCCGCATGCCCACTATACGCCCTCGCTCAAAGTCCGTCAACTGCACATACGGTTCACGTCCACGCTGTCGCGGCATGCTACCAGTGTTAAAGACTGCGATGGAGCTCCGTATGCCACGGCAAACTGGCTGACACTGACGGCGGCGGTGCACAAATGCTGCGCAGCTAGCGCCATTCGACGGCCAACACCGCGGTTCCTGGTGTGTCCGCTGTGCCGTGCGTGTGATCATTGCTTGTACAGCCCTCTCGCAGTGTCCGGAGCAAGTATGGTGGGTCTGACACACCGGTGTCAATGTGTTCTTTTTTCCATTTCCAGGAGTGTATGTACTGCAATTTTGAGTCTCGTGTGGGGATTTGCCAGTTACTTTCGTTGGACGCACACCAACTGGATTAGGGGGTTGAGTGGTTTGTATGCATTATGACAGATTGACACATCTAAAAGCGTGTACTTACAAGACAAAATAATACGGAAAATATTTATTTCTGAGGTTCGTTTGTTCATTGAGTGTGGATTGTGGATGTTCTTAAACAGCTATAAATTTCAATTTCTACTAGAGCGTCCATTAATCTGCCTTTCTCTATCCTATGTAGTACCTTTAAAGATTTCTCGATGCTGCTGATGTTAGGATTGCAGTTTCGAGTATGTGCACTAAAGAAAGGTCTGCAGTTCTCCCTTACGTTTGTGTGCGCTCTGAACCTGATGGAGAAATATCTACTTGTTTGCACCACATAGATACTCTATTTCATCAAAAGTATCCGGACACCCCCAAAAATATAATTTTTTCATATTAGGTGCACTGTGCTGCCACCTACTGTCAGGTGCTCCATACCAGCGACCTCAGTAGTAGTTGGACATCGTGAGAGAGCAGAATGGGGCGCTCCGCGGAACTCACAGACTTCGGACATAGTCAGGTGATTGGGTGTCACTTGTGTCATACGTCTTTGCGCGAGATTTCCACACTCCTAAACAATCCTAGGTCCACTGTTTCCTATCTGACAGTGAAGTCGAAACGTGAAGGGATACGCACAACACTAAAGCGTACAGGACGACGTCGTCTGTTGACTGACAGAGACCGCCGACAGTTGAAGAGGGTATTAATGTGTTATACGCAGACATCTATCCAGACCATCACACAGGAATTCCAAACTACATCAGGATCCACTGCAAGTACTATGACAGTTAGGCGGGAGGTGAGAAAACTTGGATTTCATGGTCGAGCGAGTGCTCATAAATCACATATCACGCCGGTAAATGCCAAACGACGCCTCGCTTGGAGTAAGGAGCGTAAACATTGGACGATTGAACAGTGGAAAATGGCAGGGTGTGGATATGGCGAATTCCCGATGAATGTCATCTGCCTGCGTGTGTAGTGCCAACAGTAAAATTCGGAGGCGGTGGTGTTATGGTGTGGTAGTGTTTTTCATGGAGGGGGCTTGCTCTCCTTGTTGTTTTGCGTGGCACTATCACAGCACAGGCCTACATTGACGTTTTAAGCACCTTCTTGTTTCCGACTGTTGAAGAGTAATCAGGGGTTGCCTTTGCGTCTTCCAATCGCACGGCCTGTGGCGGAGTGGTTACACTACAATAACATCCCTGTAATGGACTGGAATGCACAAAGTCCTGACCTCAATCCTATAGAGCACATTTGGGATGTTTTGGAACGCCGACTTCGTGCCAAATCTCACCGACCGACATCGATACCTCTTGACAGTGCAGCACTACGTGAATAATGGGCCGCCATTCCCCAAGAAACCTTGCAGCGCCTGATTTATCGTATGCCTGCGATAGTGGAAGCTGTCATCAAGGCTAAGGGTGGGCCAACACCATATTGAATTTCAGGATTAACGATGGAGGGCGCCAGAAACATGTAACTCATTTTCAGCCAGGTGTCCGGATACTTTTGATCACATAGTGTACTTTCCCGTTCACCATACTTGATTTTATAGACCCCTGAATGTGAAAAAGGTTTTGTTTCGTGGGTGGTGTGTCTGACTAGTGTCCCCAATTTTGTTGCTCATGCGGAATCCGGTTGGTACATTAATTTTACGAAAATTATAGGTTATTATCTCTGAAATGGTACTGTAGTAAGGTAAAGCAACATATTTCGTTTTTTTGGTTCTGCATCTCTTGTTAATGTTATGTCTTGTTGCTTTTATTATGTAATTTTAGCCTTGCAGTGTAGCCGCGCGGCTCCTCTGTCGGAGGTTCGAGTCCTCCCTCGGGCATGGGTGTGTGTGTGTTGTCCTTAGCGTAAGTTAGGTTAAGTTAGATTAAGTAGTGTGTAAGCCTACGGACCGACGAACTCAACCATTTGGAGCTTACCACCACCACTATTATGTAATTTTGTAGTATACATTTTGTCTAGCGTATGTTGTAGCATACACAACTCCGCTAATTTCGTTTTGTTGTAGTGGAAGGTTAATGATTTTGTCGGCGATGCAAAAAAAAAAAAAAGGATTTCTTATGTATTTCTGTGTGGCACGACCTTTTGTGGATTATGCTGTCAGAGCAAGTTGTTTTCCGAAATATTCCGAATTTGTGGGCGTCACATTTGAGCAGTAATGCCATTGAAGAGGACAAGAGTGTCGTCTACGTATCTGATGTAACGTAGTTGTCTCAGAAAATTTTTCGAAAAACTGGTTCTCTATATACGCACTTACTCTTACTCTCTTGGCCCACAAACTGTAGT
Organism: Schistocerca nitens; assembly: GCF_023898315.1. Lineage (NCBI taxonomy): Eukaryota > Metazoa > Arthropoda > Insecta > Orthoptera > Acrididae > Schistocerca > Schistocerca nitens. The sequence goes on along the minus strand of NC_064621.1, from coordinate 539,061,085 downwards.
CGGTTTTTGGCCTTGTCAAGCAGTTTCCTCCATTGCGTTTCCTCCTTGGCATTTTCTTCTCTTGCTCCAAGTGTCTGAAGATCCTTGTCCACCTGGACTCTCCATCGTGTTTTCGGTCCGCCTGAAGATCCTCGCCCTTCGTGTTTCGGGTCAAACATTTTCTCAATTTTGATTCCCCCTCTCTTCTATAGACGTGCCCGGCCCGTCTCAGTCTCCTTGTCGTGACACCCGCAACAGTATCTCGTTCATTATAGACCTCCGTGACTCCTTGTTTATCTTTTTCGCCATTCTTCTCCCTCATAAATTGACCCAAGAATCTTCTGCAGGATTCTGTTTTCCAAAACCTTTATCTTTCTCGTTGCATACTTATATGTTCTCCATATTTTTACTCCTTTCAGTAATTCTGGTCTGATTATATTTTGTATATCCTTATCTTGATTCGTCTTGATAAGAATTTGGGTGACATTAGTTCGTTCAGTGAATGTGATGCTCTGGGTGCTCCTTTTGTCCTTGCTTCCATTTTTTGTTTTTGGTAATTTATGTTGTTTACTCCTACTCCCAGATATTTAAACTGTTATGCTTCTCCAAATATGTAGCCATCAATCTGTATGGTTTCCCATCTTTTTGCCTTGTAACTTCTTTCTGTCCTGATGAATATTGTTTTCTCGTTATTTACCTCTAATCCAGCTTCCTTTGCTTTTTGAAGTAGCTTCCTTGCCAGTATTTTCAGATCGTCTAGATTTTCACCGATTAATGCTAAATCACGTGCAAAGGCCAGTACATTGATTTTTATTCCTATGCTTATTCCCTCGTCTGTGTCTCTTGTTGCACCCAGTTCTTTCTGTATTACCTACATTCGAAAAGAGTTGCGATAATCCACCTCATTTCGTGAGTCCTGTTTTCATATTAAAAGCCATGGAATACTCTCCATCCATTTGCATGACTTTTAGAAGATTTGTAACTTTCTTTGGTATTCCAAACTTCTGAATTTTCCGGCACAACTTTTCTCTGTTTATTCTATCATAGGCTTTGTTAAAACCAACAGACAACATTGCCACCATTTTCTTGTATTCCCAGTGTTTTGATATGAGTTCTTTCAGTGCAAATATCTGATTAGTGGTGGACAGAATCTTCGTAAATCCCGCTAGCTACTCATCTGTCATCTCTTTTAAATGTTGTTCCAATATTTTCTGAAGAGGCCTGGAGAACTCTTCGCAGTCTGTGATAATTAAGTAGATGCCTCTATAATTTCTGCACTTTTGTTTATTGCTCTTTTTATGGACTGGTACTACGATCCTTTCTTTCCGTTCAAATAGCACTCTTTCTTCGTTCCAAATATTTGTCACGAGTTTTTGTTCTTGTTTCGCAGTTGTATCTCCTCCTTCTTAAGTAGTTCAGCTGTTAATACATTTCTCCGTGGAGTTTTTTTTTTATTGTTTTGACTGCATCTATTTCTCTTTCAATGTTGGCGGTTCAGTTAAGGGATCTACGTTCTGATAATTACGTTGTTCCTCCATTTCTTTAAGTCCAACATTTAGAAGCTCCTCAAAATATTCATTATAAATTCCCATGCCTTTTGTTCGTTCTAAAACTGTATCACTACTTTTATCCTTAACATCAGACATTGGTGGTAAGTTTCCTTTCCTGAAGAACCTAATTGACCTGTAAAAATCTTTTGCATTCCCGACAGTTCTATTCTCTTCCGCTTTTTTTCACTTGAGTTTCGACATGTGCTCTCTTTTTCCTTCTCAGATTTTTAGTTTCCTTGTTGGCATTTTCGTATGCTTCTTTGCGTTTGTTTGACTCTTCTTGTAGGTGAAACTTCCTGGCAGATTAAAACTGTGTGCCGGACCGAGACTCGAAGGTCCCGAGTTCGTTGTTGTAGCTCTGTTATGACTAAGCACTGGTCTGTGCCTGGATCGGCTCCTCTTATGGTTTTATGCTTTTGTGCCTTTGGTACACAAGGACGTAGTCTATTTTCTTTTTTGTTCTACCACCTAGCAATAACCAGGTTGCCTTATGAACGACCTTCCAAGGGAAGTATGTGTTCGTAACTCTTAGGTTGTTTGTACTTGCATAGCTAAAAAGTCTCAGTCTTTTATCATTATTTTCAGCATGTAAGCTTTCTGTCCCTGCTATAACCATCCAAATGGTCTCCCTACCGACTTAAGCATTGGCGTCTCCACCAATGACCTTCATGTGATATCCTGATGTCTTACTGATTATCTCTTCAAATATTTCGTAGAAACTGTCTTTCTTCGCCTCCTCCGTTACATCAGTTCAGGCATGTTATACTTGTAAATCTACTTCTTAGTCTTATAACAGCTATTTTGTCATCGGTTAGTTGAAAATTATTGCTGTTGCTATTCTTGTACTGACCATGAAACCTATCCTATTTTGGAATTTTCCATCTTCCAATCCACTAGAGTATAGAACATGTTGGTCTTTTTCCAGCTTTCCTGTTTCTGCGTGTCATGTTTCTTGTGGTGCAGCTAGATCCATTACGTATCTGTGGAGCTATTCAGACAGAATATTAAGAGCTCCAGATGCTGTTAAAGTTCCAGTGTTCCATATCTACCGTCATGGGTTCCAGGATGGATCCACGAAATCAGTGTGCAAGCAGTGCCGTGGTCCGGACGGATGTGGCCGTTGAAAGAAGCGTTGCAGTGGATTGGACTGATGCTCTGCATAAGGGGTGCAAGGAGAGGTCATTTTCTGAATTTGAGCATCCATGGCCTGCCAAGTACAGTGACTCTAGGCGAGTTGCTCTATGTGAACTATGCGCCAGTGACTTTGGTGCAACAAAGACAAGGAGGAAGTGAGAAATCATAACCCGTACATCTTCATTCTCTGTATGTACCAGCAAAATACCTGACCATGCGGATAGTGCATTGAGATGCGAAAATTAGTGACGTGCCACTGGGTGTGAAATTTCTTTCAAATTAGATGGCCACCCATGCACACATATTGCAAAACTACGCAGAGAGCTGGGAGGGAAGCAGTTGCACCATCAATGCGCCGAAAATCAAGAAGAAAATTTAGAAGAATTTCAAACTCTTCAGTGGAAATTTGATAGCACGATTTCTCTGACGAAATAAACACTGTTGCAATGGCGACCAGTAATCGGGACAAGAAGCCAGTGTTCAAATGGTGTGCAGTGGACCTTTACAACAATTTGTATTGATAATTAAACAATAACAGAGCCCAACGTTGCAATTTGTTCGCTGTTTGTGATGGGACAGGATTGGATGGATTTACCAAAACCGTTAAAGGCTGAGTATCTGTAATGAAAAAGAACTTCCGACTATACAGGAATTGGTGGAACTTTGTAACATCACAGATGATGAAGAACACCAGATTTTCAAGTTGACTGTAATTGCACTGCGCTTTATTTTTTGAGGCGAAAGCAAAGGGCCTGTAAGACAAAAATGGCTCTAAGCACTATGGGACTTAACATCTGAGGTCATCAGTCCCTAGACTTAGAACTACTTAAACCTAAGTAACCGAAGGACATCACACACATCCATGCCCGAGGCAGGATTCGAACCTGCGACCGTAGCAGCAGCGCGGTTCCGGACTGAAGCGCCTAGAACCGCTCGGCCACAGCGGCCGGCCGCCTGTAAGACAAACCAATTATTTGGGAGAGCAGTGCGCCAATCTCGTGCGAAGAGACATCAGGCTTAGCTGGATCAAAGTGAATGAGGCAATGACAACTTAACAAAGCGCTTTTTAACTGCATTCTTGAGACCACACAAAGAGTCGGTTCAGTGGACCGTTATCATAAATTCAAGGTAATAGATTAATATCCCAGTATGACGACCTGTAACTCCTTGATGTTACGGGACACCGGCAATTCTTTAATCACAGGCTAGTGCGAACGAGCAGGGTGAATACCCCGTGCATTTATGACATATCCTAAATGTTCAAGTTCTTCATGGAAGAAGGAGCACTTTTCGTTGTCACACTTAAGGTCAGCTTTTGAGAAATTGAAATAAACACCTTAAATTCGCCACACTTAAGGTTAGCTCCGGAGAACTTGAAATAAACTCTTGGAATTTGTCAAATTTTCAGCAGTCACAAGGCCCATGACAAGTGTATCATTCGAACAGTTTGTACATGAAGGGATTTTAGCCATTAATTCTGCAAGGAAATGCTGAAAAGCAGAACGGGCTGAAGCTATTCTAAATATCAGTCTTCGAAACTGGAACAATTCCAGATGAGTATTGATCACAAAATGTTGCTTGGACTGCTTGTCTAGTGGGAACTGTAAATACGAATTACGTAAATCAGTCTTTGAAAAGAATTTGCCCTGCTCCAATGCGTCCATTAATTCCTCCAGTCATTGGGGAGGAAAAAGATCCATTATAGTTACTGGGATTACTGCGACTTTGAAATCAGTGTGCAGACGTCAACCTCCTGACGACTTCTTAAGGATTACCAGGGGGCACGCCCACTGGATTACAAAAGCGGTTTGTATGACTCCTAAAAATTGTTATGTAACAGTAATGTGTGCCTCAAAATCTTGAGCCATTCCTAATCCCGGTTCAAAAAGTACATTGTACGAGGTGTGGCTAGAAAAAAACCGGACTAGTACTGGTGAAACAATAAAACGAATGCAATAAGGCTGAAAGTCGCGTGGCCTGTCACGTGACTCTCGCTCCGCCTACTGTTCGAGTTTCATCTGCCTCCTGCACTCAGTCTGCCCGTGGCGTCTGTTTTAAGTAGTTGACGTTTTGTCTGTGCGTCGGAAAATGTTGAGTGTACAGAAAGAACAGCGTGTTAACATCAAATTTTGTTTCAGACTAGGAAAATCTGCAAGTGAAACGTTTGTAATGTTACAACAAGTGTACGGCGATGATTGTTTATCGCGAACACAAGTGTTTGAGTGGTTTAAACGATTTAAAGATGGCCGCGAAGACACCAGTGATGACACTCGCACTGGCAGACCATTGTCAGCAAAAACTGATGCAACCATTGAAAAAATCGGTAAACTTGTTCGACAAGATCGCCGTTTAACAATCAGAGCAGTGTCTGAGTTAACAGGAGTTGACAAGGAAAGCGTCGAACAAGTTTACCGATTTTTTCAATGTTTGCATCAGTTTTTGCTGACAATGGTCTGCCAGTGCGAGTGTCATCACTGGTGTCTTCGCGGCCATCTTTAAATCGTTTAAACCAAACACTTGTGTTCGCGATAAACAATCATCGACGTACACTTGTTGTAACATTACAAACGTTTCACTTGCAGATTTTCCTAGTTTGAAACAAAATTTGATGTTAACACGCTGTTCTTTCTGTACACTCAACATTTTCCGACGCACAGACAAAACGTCAACTACTTAAAACAGACGCCACGGGCAGACTGAGTGCAGGAGGCAGATGAAACTCGAGCAGTAGGCGGAGCGAGAGTCACGTGACAGGCCACGCGACTTTCAGCCTTATTGCATTCGTTTTATTGTTTCACCAGTACTAGTCCGGTTTTTTTCTAGCCACACCTCGTATTTATTGCACAAGTCAGAATCGTGGGTATGATGCAGTGAAAGACCGATTTGTGATCCATTGTTTTGCGAGCAGAGGTACAAGCCAAAAATATTCGCACTGTTTCTAGAACATGGAAATGAGCACATTTCATAATTCCACGTAAAGTTACTGGCAAACTGCACATGCCAAGTATTGGTATTTAATGTCCGTCATATGCAGACAAAACTCAAGTAGGTTTTCGTAACGTGGGCTACCAATCATTTCATATGTGCCGTTATGGATTAGGGAAACACACATCCGTGTCTAATTGAAATTGAACTGCACTGTGAGCCAGTCTTAATCGGACAAAAAGTTTGTTCTTCTGTCTGTGGAGGACAGCAGAAGGTTTCTGCAAAGCAGAAAAGTGAGACTTTTCTTGTGTACGCCATGCTGGCTGGGACGTGACATCATTAACAAGCTGAGAGCCATTCTGTAGTTTTGTATTAAATTGGCTCTCTGGTGGCGTTGCAATCAGGCGGTAGAGTGCGACCTTCCTTACCACACCTGAATCACTGTGCTTCATGACAAGGACAGGCTTCTCTATCATGAGTACAAAAACACTGAAAACAAGACTTCCTTGTCTTATTCTGAAGTACACAAGGTGTACTACGTGACCGAAAGGTTTTACCTTTCCTTTTAATCTGAGCCCGGTTTTCATTCACTTTAACGTTAACTGTAGACTGAGTGCCTTGTGTAGTTCGAACGATAGAACAGACGGAGCCTCAAAATCAGCTTCAGTTGTGTGCACAACACTTTGTTCAATTAGCAGAACTGTTTTCAAATCAAAGTCTGGCAATTTTAGGATAGGAGCTGGTATGCGTGCATCTGACACGTTTTGTGTGAAAGCATCACGTAGCATTAACATCACTATAATTTTACCTACGAGATCACTTGAACCTGGAATGTCTTACGCGTGCCTTTCAAGTTCAGCATTACGCTGTCTTAAAGATTGTTCAGGGTGCTCTTTAAGAAAAAAAAAAACACTTAAATCTCACAGTAGCGATATGAATCTGTGCCTCGCAATGCCCGTTGGTTTTCTTAACGAGTCCCTCACAATCAGCACCTTCCGGACGAGAGCTGGGAAACAGTTTGAGACACAGACGATAGAACTCGGCTCCGACAGTGGACAGAAAGAATGCAAAGCGGTATACCTTAAATTCTGTAGCTGGTGAAGTGAGTTTCCAGTTGAGCGTGATATTCAGACCGCTACCGTTCCTTGCTGTTAAACTGGTGAAACTTGGTTGCAACAACTGGCTGTGGTACTGCTCGTTGCGACAGTAACTTGGCCATCTATTGAACCCTGAGCAGTAAGCGTTCAGTCTGCTGGGTATGGAAGTAAATTTATTTAAAGATAGTTTTCGTTTGGACATGGGCATGGTTAAACACTCTACACCAGATATAATAATGCAAATTTATTGCCGCTGTGACTAGCGGAACACGAATCACGTCCACACGGGCAGTCGAGGGCGAAAGTCTGTGCAAACTTACTCGTCGCCACTTTTAAATACACTCCTGGAAATTGAAATAAGAACACCGTGAATTCATTGTCCCAGGAAGGGGAAACTTTATTGACACATTCCTGGGGTCAGATACATCACATGATCACACTGACAGAACCACAGGCACATAGACACAGGCAACAGAGCATGCACAATGTCGGCACTAGTACAGTGTATATCCACCTTTCGCAGCAATGCAGGCTGCTATTCTCCCATGGAGACGATCGTAGAGATGCTGGATGTAGTCCTGTGGAACGGCTTGCCATGCCATTTCCACCTGGCGCCTCAGTTGGACCAGCGTTCGTGCTGGACGTGCAGACCGCGTGAGACGACGCTTCATCCAGTCCCAAACATGCTCAATGGGGGACAGATCCGGAGATCTTGCTGGCCAGGGTAGTTGACTTAGACCTTCTAGAGCACGTTGGGTGGCACGGGATACATGCGGACGTGCATTGTCCTGTTGGAACAGCAAGTTCCCTTGCCGGTCTAGGAATGGTAGAACGATGGGTTCGATGACGGTTTGGATGTACCGTGCACTATTCAGTGTCCCCTCGACGATCACCAGTGGTGTACGGCCAGTGTAGGAGATCGCTCCCCACACCATGATGCCGGGTGTTGGCCCTGTGTGCCTCGGTCGTATGCAGTCCTGATTGTGGCGCTCACCTGCACGGCGCCAAACACGCATACGACCATCATTGGCACCAAGGCAGAAGCGACTCTCATCGCTGAAGACGACACGTCTCCATTCGTCCCTCCATTCACGCCTGTCGCGACACCACTGGAGGCGGGCTGCACGATGTTGGGGCGTGAGCGGAAGACGGCCTAACGGTGTGCGGGACCGTAGCCCAGCATCATGGAGACGGTTGCGAATGGTCCTCTCCGATACCCCAGGAGCAACAGTGTCCCTAATTGGCTGGGAAGTGGCGGTGCGGTCCCCTACGGCACTGCGTAGGATCCTACGGTCTTGGCGTGCATCCGTGCGTCGCTGCGGTCCGGTCCCAGGTCGACGGGCACGTGCACCTTCCGCCGACCACTGGCGACAACATCGATGTACTGTGGAGACCTCACGCCCCACGTGTTGAGCAATTCGGCGGTACGTCCACCCGGCCTCCCGCATGCCCACTATACGCCCTCGCTCAAAGTCCGTCAACTGCACATACGGTTCACGTCCACGCTGTCGCGGCATGCTACCAGTGTTAAAGACTGCGATGGAGCTCCGTATGCCACGGCAAACTGGCAGACACTGACGGCGGCGGTGCACAAATGCTGCGCAGCTAGCGCCATTCGACGGCCAACACCGCGGTTCCTGGTGTGTCCGCTGTGCCGTGCGTGTGATCATTGCTTGTACAGCCCTCTCGCAGTGTCCGGAGCAAGTATGGTGGGTCTGACACACCGGTGTCAATGTGTTCTTTTTTCCATTTCCAGGCGTGTATGTCGTAGCAAGCCTATACAGCAGTTCTATGGGTTTAACTCCTGGAGAAGGTCGAGTAGATACTACAACGTAGAATGAACTTAAATCAGTCTTAATAAAATCCTTTAATAGAGGATACTTAACTTGGAAAGCATCTATGTCAACATGTGGAACTGTACTGTAGAACAGTGGTGATTATTATTGTGAGTATTACTGAATGACAGTCAACTATTGCTTCACATTTAACTATGAACTGTTCTGACTAAAGACACAGCTCGCTCCTGGATCTGAACAATGACGATGCTACTATCAGAGTGGGCTATCAAAAAGCAGGGTGAGCGGCACTGCGTTCTGACGTAAGTGGACTTCCAGCTGCGACGGAGTACGGAAACACTTGAGGATGACACCACACGCTGAGCACTAAATATGGGTGTTCGTATGTTCATCGCTAAACAGACACTGTCCTTCTTCTCTGTCAGGAGAAAATTACACTTCTAGGATTCCGTGCCTCAGTCGATGAAAAGGAACCTTTATAGGGGCGCTTCGTTATCCGTCTGTCTGTCTCACTGTTAAAAATCCTTTTCCGCAGGAGCGCGTAGAAGTATTAAGTTGAAATTTAAGTCACATACTAAGATCAATAGTCCCTTGGCGATCTAAGAAATTGAAGTTCCTACCAACTCAGTCAAAAGATACGAACATTTATGTCATAAATTTTGATACTCGCAAACTCACTCATCAAAACCTATACGGTACTTCTCATTGATCTAGAATCATAAAATTCGGCAAGAAGCAAGATCTCACAGTACAAATAAAGTGAAAAATCTGAAACAAGTTAAATTGTAGTTATATCAGATAAAAAATACCTTTTCGCCATTTGAATATACGTTGCATTCTTCATCTCTCGAAAGCATTAACAGACATTATTACATGCAACCATAAAATGAAAGTAAATAAAAAATATTTTATTAGATTTTCTCTCTCTAAATAGATGAGATGAAGGGTCCTGGTCCCTTTTTATTGTACATCCAGGTCAATCTGAGGAACTAATGTAGAGACTTTGATAATCACTGGGAATTCCCGGTCCACTATCTCTCCGGTATCGATATATATAACAGGCAAATAGATGAGATGAAGCGTCCTGGTCCCTTTTTATTGTACATCCAGGTCAATCTGAGGAACTAATGTAGAGATTTTGATAATCACTGGGAATTCCCGGTCCACTATCTCTCCGGTATCGATATATATAACAGGCAAATATCGTTTAAATTCCCGAATCCCAGAATGGGTGATCTATATAAATACATAATTAAATTTGTACAGAACCGTATATATATATATATATATATATATATATATATATATATATATATATATATATATGAGAGAGATACAAATAGTACCAGCTTCTAATTAAAAAAATCGTCTATGAATTAAGAAGACCTGTTTAGAAAAAATGGCTTTATGCTAACTTTAAAATTTGCTTTGCTACCTGTCAGCCATTTTAGATTATTAGGACAATGATAAAAGATTTTCGATGTTGCATATTGATCTTTATGAGCTATCTTTAGAATAGGTTAATCAATGTCATATTCTTCTTATCTGCTTTAGCCTTTCATTTGATTAGTTTAGTTCAGCTTTGGGTGCCATAACGTGATATGCCTTAATATTCATGGTGCAGTCTATAGCAATTACGTTCACAAATTTTCAGTGTGTTCTGTGATGTATGTACAACGTAATTTCAACTTAGTCCAGTCTCATGTTTTCGTAATTTAGTTGCTGGCGATGTGGACCATTACCTGAAACGATTTTAAATAGTAAAAAATATTACATTTATTATAGATGGCATTATGTCATTAGGTCTACATAATTTACTGCAGAGTCGAAAGACATTAAAGGGAAGTAGTAAGAGAAGGAATTGAGATATGATTATTGAGACATGGTTGTAGCCTGTCCACAAATCGTTCTGTCTGTGCGTTAAGCAATCATTAAAGGAAACTAAGAAGAAATTTTGGAACGGAATTAGAGTTCAGAAGAAGAAATAAAAACTTCGAGTTTGCCAGTGATACCGTAATTCCGTCAGAGACCTCTGTGCACTTGGAAGATCAGTTGAACCGAATGTTTAGTGACTTGAAAAGTGGTTATAAGATGAACAAACGCCAAAGTAAGGCAAGGTAGTGAAATGGAGTCGAACCAAATCAAATATACTGAGAAATCTGTTTAGGTCTGATACTAAAAATGGTAGATGGGCCTTGCATTTGGGAAGCAAAATGACTGATCATGGCAGAAGAAAAGAATATATAATATGTAGACTGACAGAGGCAAGAAAAGGTTTCAGGAAGAGACACATCTGTTAATATCGAATCTAAATTTAACGGTAAGCCTTTACTGGAAGGGTTTATTTCGAATGCAACCATATATTGAAGTGAAATGTGGACTATCGACGTTGCACACAAGAAGAGAACAGAAGGTTTTCAAACTTGATGTTGGAGGAAACTGTTGAACATTAGATGGGTCGATTCAGCAGCTACTGAAGAGATAATGAATCGAATAACAAAGAAATGAGATTTTTGTCTCGATTTGATTAACAGAAGTGATAGATTGATAGGACACATCCTGAGGCATCAAAGGATAGTGTATTTGGCAATGAAGAAAAATGTATGGGGTAAAATTTGTAGGAGACCAGAGCTTGAATATAGTTAACAGATTCGAATGCATATAAATTGCACATGTTAAGCATGTATGAAAATAACTAGACAAGGTCGACTAGCAAGGAGATTCATGTCAAACCATACTTCAGGCTGATGACTACAACAACAATTTTCCTCGTTGTTAGATGAAATGAAATAAGGACTGGCACTGCCTGAGGTTTCGGCGCTCGCAGCATCGTCAGGTAAGTGTGTCGGGCTGCGAGCTGTGGGGTCGGAGGCGGGGGGTGCTTTGTGCGCGCTCTTCCGGCGCTGGCGGGAAACGTGTGCGGCGTGACGCGGCCGATACCCGGCAGCCTGGCCACCATTGTTCGCGGGAACAACAGGCTGGGTGGCCACGGCAGTTCTTTGCTAACATGTTAACCGCGTTCGTTTTGGAACGTGGGACCTGCGCTCACAGGCTAGATAAGCTGGCTGCCCAAAACATAGCTATAACAAAGAGCAGCGTTTTGACTGGTACTTATTTTTACTGCAGCGAGGAGCCGGTGTCAAAACACTGTGCCGAGGGTGACTTTATTTCATTGCTGATAGTTTGTTGACGTGACGAGACAGAATATTACGGGCATATCGCACGTTACTGGATCCAGAACAAAAGAAAAGCTCTGTGTTATGCAGTCTGAAAATCGCCCAGTGCGCTGAGGATGATTTTGAAAGCCAGTATATTGCAGTAGCTTTTTGAAAGGTAGTGTACTGAGGTAGCTGTGAGCGTTCATCTCTCAGCAGCTGACGACGCTGTGAAGCAATCATGTTCACTCAGGCCTCAGGGTCTTATTTATATGCCATTAACATGGAGCCACCTAAGATAAAATTAACACTGCATTCATTATACCTCCAGAGTATTGTGTATTGTGTAACATCTCCAGCGGACAAGCCAGATGAATAAATGCTTAAATTTACTATTCAGGCTAGACCACAAATCGTCCTTAAACAGAACATGACGACATTCTTCTTGGATCCTGTCAGAAGGGGAACACAAATGAAGCCTTGTAATCCTGTGCATTAGTGTCACCGCTAGGAGGCGAGGGAGAAGAAAGGGGACCTTCCCCCTCCCCTTCACCAACCAACATTTTTTGAAAAGAATTTTTTTTTTTGAGTCAGAGTTGGCAAAAAGCAACACTGCTGAACGATTATGTCCAAACTAACTGTACATACTAAAATGTCTTGTGCAGTAAGAATTAATGGTTTACAGGATTAAGTAACGTCTCCATAAATGAAATCCATAAATTATTCACTAAAAAGACAATATTCCATGTTTTAATGAATGAACAGAATGGATAAGCACGAATCTACTTGGTTTTGCTGTAAGTTCCTAGGAGGGGTGGCCGGGAGACAAGTGGCTAACAATCGAATGCCATATGACAGCCACTTACAATACAGAGTGGGAATAGTAATAAAGTTCTAGTCAGTGCATATGTCAAGGGGAACTGCTAGGAAGCGAGTTTAATGCAATTCAACAATACTGTCTTTTTTTAAAAGAGAAACAAATGATAATAAGTAAATATATGTATTCCAATTTGCTCAATTTTACCACTACAATGTATTAGACACCTAATTTATAGTAATTTACAACTATTTTTAATACATACATAATAATCATTCACACTGTCGATAAATTTAAATGTTAAACATTACATAACGTTTGTATACTTGGTAATCACAAAATACATCTAACCCATGTCTGAATTGACACACTTTATGAGTATGGAATGGCATAGTCTGAGGCATTCCGAATGCTCCAAGAAGTGGTTTTAGGTCCCAATTTTTTCAACTTGCTTTCAAGGGAATCACTTGCGTAGACCCCTTCTGATCCATACCTTGAGTTGTCCATCCCCCAGCACCCTAGTAATTTCATGCTTGTGACGCCTGTGATCCTGTTTTTGAACGCAAACTTATCTTCCTAGAGGTTTTCTTCTGCCTGGAGGTACCAGAACGTTTTTTTAATGGCAGTGCACATGATGATTTACCAAGGACACAAAGGAACCTCTCGAAGAAGCCAATAAAAGACTTGCAATAAGTGTAATGTGAAGGCTACGACAAGATTTCTTAGCAGAGTAATGCTGCAATGGTAAAATTGATGCTCCATGAGACATTCGAACCTCATTTATCTGCTTTTCATTGTTCACGCTATTGCCTCGATTGTAAAAGGCCAGGCTTCTAACACCAGCACCTCGACTTCTTTTGTGATCTGGGTTCTTCACAGAGGAAAGGACTGCTAATTTGTTTTTCATCATTCCAGCCCAGGAATGTCTGCGTTGTATGATGTTGCATTGTTGCTGCACCCTTCCACTGATACAGAACAGATTGTTGCACCTTGTTCTCCTTCAAATACTCGTAAGGAATTACTGTATCACACCCAACTTTATAAACAGGCTGTGCCATTTCAGCTCCTCCTGCTACATGATGCAGCATTGTCTGTGGGGATTTCAGTGAGTACTGGGACTGCAGACATGTACCTACAAACAAACGAAACAAAACAATAAGAAAATGGCTCTGAGAACTATGGGACTTAACATCTTAGGTCATCTGTCCCCCAGAACTTAGAACTACTTAAACCTAACTAACCTAAGGACATCACACACATCCATGCCCGAGGCAGGATTCGAACCTGCGACCGTAGCAGTCGCGCGGTTCCGGACTGAAGCGCCTAGAACCGATTGGCCATCCATGTTTCTAGTAGAGCAACCACTAATGATTTCACTGATGACTGTAGCTTTAGGTTTTGCCTGGTTACTAAAAAAATTCGGCCGGCAAAACAATATCACATAACGTTTTTGTTTCGTGATTGTTAAAACCTTGTAACTAAATGTTGTATATCCAATTCAACATACATGTGATGCCAATACCAAAGACATACCACCACCACCACCACCACCACAAACCATTACTGACATCCAAAGACCACTTGCACAGGAATGGTGAAGATTATCACAAATGTTGATGAACCATATGGTACACAATGTGGGGAAGCATTCTGCATCATACATTGCAATGCGACTGCACACATCCTTTTTTGTGACCAGTATGTTACCTGTGGTTGGTTAGCAGACACAATAAGGGTGCCCTTCACGATCTACAGAATATGTTCCGATGTTGACAGAGGTGCTTCACGTGTCACGATGTCGTCATAACGCCTTTGTTCACACACATGCTGTTTCAAGAATACACAACATTCCTTATCTCAAGGGCATGATGTAATGCCCAATAACACTGCTGTTATTGGTATAAAAGAATTCCTATTTTCGTCTACAAAGAGAAAATACCACACGTCATACAATGACGACGGATTCCAGTAGGTAGGCAGCATCTGTTTCTTAATGCTCCTCTGAATACATTCATTATCGTTATCCTCCTTAATAAACATGGTACCAGAATCTGATTTTGTTATGACACCAATATGAAGAGGTTACAATGGATTGTATAGATTATGATTTGAACATTTGGTAAAGAACTGTTATTGCTCTTTAACATAATTCTCTAGCTGTTAGTTAATTTTTATTCAGTAGGACATCTGTGGCAGTGACAAAATGATGTAGAATGTTTAATAACACACATAGCTTTAATAACACTCAGAGCAATGACATTCTTGAATGATATCACAATAATCTATAATAAAAAAAGTATTAAGGATGACAGGTTGTAATAAAAGCGAAAGTAATAACAGTCATAATAACACAGGGTGTCCAGCAAGTGTTTTTTGGCATTTCGTGGCAACAAAATATTCTTATCAAAATCATCTGCCTTTGATGTCAACAGCAGTATCCTCTATCCTCTGCAGACAGCAGCTCATAAAACGCGTGGTTTCACAGGCGAAAATTGTACAACTATTTAGATTTTTTGGTGTATTAAAATGTAGTAGAATTGACTTTCTTGTTGAACTCAATATATCACACCCATTTGTGGAGAATCTGAAGTCGAGTATAGTTTGTGTTTTTTGATCGGACCCGAAATTTTCAAAATCTTTTTGACCATATGAAATCGGTATGCAGATGTGTACAGTCACCTGTGTAATCGAGGTATTATGAGCTGCATGATCCGCCCATAATGCAACTTTGGTGTTGTAAAAATAAATTTGGCGTACTCCTGACCGCAGTACCCATTTTCCCAAACAACAGTTACTCATTTTCGTATTTAGTATTTCGTATTTTGTATGCTTATTCGTTTAAGAAAAATATTTTATTTTCATTGTTTGTGTAAAGCCTCTATAAGCTTTGAGATGGTCTCCAGCTGCAGAAGACGAATACTCAGACAAAAAAATACCCCTTGGACCATCTCAAAAAGGCTACAAAACGTAAAGTTTATAATTTAAGCAACAACCAGCAACAAAAAAGTTTTAAAAAGTTTACATAATTGAAACCACGTGGTTTGAATTATATAAGAATTTTTAAACTATATTTGTGCCTTGGTGCTGCTAAAACTATATTGTTTGAAACAAATGTTTTAACTTTGCTTGTGCCTGTTTGCTGCTGAAATTATAAACCTTATAAGTGTAATACAACCGCGGTTCCCATTGTGTCAACTTTTGACGTATTAGCGCTACAAAATAGTATTGTCACGAACGATGTGACAGGTTGCAGCAGTTTATTACTCGTCTTGTTATGTAAAGTACCCCAGAACTGACACAGATCTCAGAGGTATCTGACAGTGAAAACCGCGTACAGTTCTTAGCTGGCCGGTGAACTCTTTTCTACCTGTTGCGCCGTGTGCGTCCGCAGCTGTGTCGCTACTGCAGGCTGACGGATTTCCTCTGGAATTAAGTTACCCGCGAGATCTTCACTCAAGCTGACGGCCCCGCCCGTGAGCTGTGATGAAATATTAGGAGGCCTTGTTACGAGTTGGGATGAGGCGGCGCTACTGTCGCAGGAGGCTCGGACTAAGCTTAAAGTTTACGACGAAGCTCCGCCCGACGCTGCTGTTTGTATTCATAAGGCAGACCTAGTTGTACGACGAATCGACTGCTTCACTTCTCGTTCCAAAGAGCCTAAGCTGTGAAGACATATAGATATTCTTTTTCCATGGGGCTTAAACTCCTGTTGACATCCCTCTCTGTGCATATGGCGTACGTGATGGACAATTTGTTAGCCTCATACCGGGAAGCTTTTGTACATAGGGTACTCCGTAAAGGAAATTTGAATATCTGATTGAGTGGAGTAAATTCATGCTAGTAAATATATTCTTCTTATAAACGATATACATGCCAACATTTAACTACAATGAGACCATACCAATTAAAGTTATATTGTTAAGTTTTGTATTTACAAACAATTAAAAAATACAGCGCCTGCAGCAATTTAGGCACAATACACGATTGTATGAAACGGGTACGACCCAAGGAAGGGTAATAGGGCCTCTAATGTTCTAAATATAGACGGTTTATCAGTCAGAATCAGTAGTACTATAAGATAGTACGCTAACGACGGAGTTGTGCACAGCAATGTATCGTTGTTCGACGATCGTAAGGAATTGCAGAAAGACTCGTCAGGAAAAACATTTCCACTTGGCGTAATGAGTGGCAGCTATCTTTAAATGTGGATAAGTGTTGATAATGCATATAAGAAAGAGAAGTAACTTGATTGTATCTGATTACAAGATTCGTGGTGAACATCTTGAGCACGTCACATCGTATAAGTATTCAGCGGTAATACTAAGACGCGAGATGACATACAGGCAGCACTGCGGAAGCCATATGGAACGCGATTTTCGTTTTAGTGATCTGTTTTGAGCAAATTTACAGAATTTGAAAGAGTCTTTCTCATACTGAGCACCACAGGTAAAAAAAAATAAGTTATGTGATTGCATTCGCGTGATTCTCTGTCAGTGAGGTCACAGTTCGTAGTAATTGGCGGAAAGTCAGCGAGTAAAACAGCAGAAGTGATTCTTGGCGTTCCCAAAGGCAGTGTTATAGGCCCTCTGCTGTTCCTTATCTACAGGGTGAACACTAACTATTGCCACTTAGAATGACTCAGCGAGTATGATATTAGCTGAAAAGTTTGTGGGACAAATGTTGCATAGGACAACGGAGGCTACAATATGACATTGGTTTTTTGTTGCTAAGTGGGGTCGCGTCAGAGATATGAAGGTCAACTTTGTTTTCTAAGTGGGATCCTATAGTTTACTACTTACTTTCTGATAGCGGCTGTCGACACGAATCCAATAATGTGTAACAGTAAGGTCTCTGAAGGTCAACGAAGATCAAAAAGGTGGCATGAACGTCCATTTAGAGAACGTGTTCGAAGTGATGACCTGTGGCATCAGTGCACTGCTGCAGACTTCTTATCATGGACTGAGTGGTATTCCTTATCACTTCGGCACTTACCGAAGCACATGCTCTGACAATTCTCTCTCGTATATCGTGCAAAGAGTAAATACTTGCCGAATACGGCGTATCCATCTAATGTGCCATTGACATGTAAGCACCATTCCACGGTTTAGCAATACAGCACTAATAGGAACGGTAAACCTGCTATCGTCGAATCAAGCGAGTGTGAATGATGTTTTCCTTCGAAGAACAAGTCGATATGCTTCTCGTTTAAGGAGAATGCCAACGAAATTCAGTGAGAGCTAGAGACTTGTACGCTGAAAGATATCCTCAACGCACTCACCCTACACGTCGTACATTTAAATGTGTGTATGATAAATTGAGAACAACTGGATCTTTAACGCATCGGAAACATATCCGGCAAAGGAAAATTACTAAGGAGGAAACCCAAATTGGTACTCTCGCCACTGTGGTTCGAGATCCTTGTGTTAGTTCGCGTCAAATCGCAAGGGAATCTGGCGTGAGCCAGAGTTGTGTTGTGCATCGCCATAAACATCATCCTTACCATATCAGTCTCCACCAAGAATTGATTGTTACGGATTGTATACGTCGTATTGAATTCTGCCGATGGGCTCAACTTTATATTCAGAGGGATGACACATTTATTAATTTGATTTTATTTACTGACGAGGCTACATTCACGAACCATGGAAACGTTAATTTGCATAACATGCACTATTGGGCAACTGAAATTCCATGTTGGCTGCGGCAAGGTGCATACCAAAAAACGTGGTCGGTGAATGTATGGTGTGGGATTCTGGAGGACAGAATTATAGGCCCCTATTCAATTGAAGGAAATCTTAATAGTAGGAAGTACACCACATTCCTGCAAGAAACATTAGTTCTGTTATTGGAAGAAATACCTTTAGGAACAAGGAACAGAATGTGGTATCAACACGATGGGTGTTCGGCACATTTTTCGCTGATGGCTAGAAATGAGTTGCAGACACAATTCCCAAATCGTTGGATTGGACGCGGAGGAGATGTCGTGGGCGGCTCGTTCGCCAGACTTGACGCCTCTGGATTTTTTTCTTGTGGGGATTCGTAAAAGACATTGTTTATAAAGACGTTCCAACTACGCCTGAAGATATGCGACGGAGAATTGCCAGAGCATGTGCTTCGGTAAGTGCCGCAGTAGTAAGGAATACCACTCAATCCATGATAAGAAGATTGCAGCACTGCATTGATACTATTGGTCATCACTTCAAACACCTTCCGTAAATGGACGTTCATGCCACCTTTTTGAACTTCGTTGACCTTCAAAGACCATACTGTTACACATCACTGGATTCGTCTTGATAGCCGCTATCAGAAAATAAGTACCAAACTGTAGCATCCCATTTAAAAAAACAAAGTTGACCTGCATATTTCTGAAGCGATCTCACCTAGCAACAAACAACCAACGTCATATTATGGTCTCCGTTGTCCCATGAAACTTTTTTCCCACAAATATTTCATCTCCGATCGTACTTTCGGAGTTATTCTAGGTGGAAATAGTTAGTGACTCACCCTGTACGTAAACGATTTAGGTGACAATATGAATTGCCAGAGCATGTGCTTCGCTAAGTGCCGCAGTGGTAAGGAATACCACTCAATCCATGATAATAAGATTTCTTCCCCCATGAACCATGGACCTTGCCGTTGGTGGGGAGGCTTGCGTGCCTCAGCGATACAGATGGCCATACCGTAGGTGCAACCACAACGGAGGGGTATCTGTTGAGAGGCCAGACAAACATGTGGTTCCTGAAGAGGGGCAGCAGCCTCATCAGTAGTTGCAGGGGCAACAGTCTAGATGATTGACTGATCTGGCCTTGTAACATTAACCAAAACGGCCTTGCTGTGCTGGTACTGCGAGCGGCTGAAAGCAAGGGGAAACTACAGCCATAATTTTTCCCGAGGACATGCAGCTTTACTGTATGATTAAATGATGATGGCGTCCTCTTGGGTAAAATATTCCGGAGGTAAAATAGTCCCCCATTCGGATCTCCGGGCGGGGACTACTCAAGAGGACGTCGGTATCAGGAGAAAGAAAACTGGCATTCTACGGATCGGAGCGTGGAATGTCAGATCCCTTAATCGGGCAGGTAGGTTAGAAAATTTAAAAAGGGAAATGGATAGGTTAAAGTTAGGTATAGTGGGAATTAGTGAAGTTCGGTGGCAGGAGGAACAAGACTTTTGGTCAGGTGATTACAGGGTTATAAATACAAAATCAAATAGGGGTAATGCAGGAGTAGGTTTAATAATGAATAAAAAAATAGGAGTGCGGGTTAGCTACTACAAACAGCATAGTGAACGCATTATTGTGGCCAAGATAGACACAAAGCCCATGCCTACTACAGTAGTACAAGTTTATATGCCAACTAGCTCTGCAGATGATGAAGAAATTGATGAAATGTATGACGAGATAAAAGAAATTATTCAGGTAGTGAAGGGAGACGAAAATTTAATAGTCATGGGTGACTGGAATTCGTCAGTAGGAAAAGGGAGAGAAGGAAACATAGTAGGTGAATATGGATTGGGAGGAAGAAATGAAAGAGGAAGCCGCCTTGTAGAATTTTGCACAAAGCATAACTTAATCATAGCTAACACTTGGTTCAAGAATCATAAAAGAAGGTTGTATACCTGGAAGAATCCTGGAGATACTAAAAGGTATCAGATAGATTATATAATGGTAAGACAGAGATATAGGAACCAGGTTTTAAATTGTAAGACATTTCCAGGGGCAGATGTGGATTCTGACCACAATCTATTGGTTATGAACTGCAGATTGAAACTGAAGAAACTGCAAAAAGGTGGGAATTTAAGGAGATGGGACCTGGATAAACTGAAAGAACCAGAGGTTGTAGAGAGTTTCAGGGAAAGCATTAGGGAACAATTGACAGGAATGGGGGAGACAAATACAGTAGAAGAAGAATGGGTAGCTCTGAGGGATGAAGTAGTGAAGGCAGCAGACGATCAAGTAGGTAAAAAGACGAGGGCTAATAGAAATCCTTGGGTAACAGAAGAAATATTGAATTTAATTGATGAAAGGAGAAAATATAAAAATGCAGTAAATGAAGCAGGCAAAAAGGAATACAAACGTCTCAAAAATGAGATCGACAGGAAGTGCAAAATGGCTAAGCAGGGATGGCTAGAGGACAAATGTAAGGATGTAGAGGCTTGTCTCACTAGGGATAAGATAGATACTGCCTACAGGAAAATTAAAGAGACCTTTGGAGAGAAGAGAACCACTTGTATGAATATCAAGAGCTCAGATGGCAACCCAGTTCTAAGCAAAGAAGGGAAGGCAGAAAGGTGGAAGGAGTATATAGAGGGTTTATACAAGGGCGATGTACTTGAGGACAATATTATGGAAATGGAAGAGGATGTAGATGAAGATGAAATGGGAGATAAGATACTGCGTGAAGAGTTTGACAGAGCACTGAAAGACCTGATTCGAAACAAGGCCCCGGGAGTAGACAACATTCCATTAGAACTACTGATGGCCTTGGGAGAGCCAGTCATGACAAAACTCTACCATCTGGTGAGCAAGATGTATGAGACAGGCGAAATACCCACAGACTTCAAGAAGAATATAATAATTCCAATCCCAAAGAAAGCAGGTGTTGACAGATGTGAAAATTACCGAACTATCGGTTTAATAAGTCACAGCTGCTAAATACTAACGCGAATTGTTTACAGACGAATGGAAAAACTGGTAGAAGCGGACCTCGGGGAAGATCAGTTTGGATTCCGTAGAAATGTTGGAACACTTGAGGCAATACTAACCGTACGACTTATCTTAGAAGAAAGATTAAGAAAAGGCAAACCTACGTTTCTAGCATTTGTAGACTTAGAGAAAGCTTTTGACAACGTTAACTGGAATACTCTCTTTCAAATTCTGAAGGTGGCAAGTGTAAAATACAAGGAGCGAAAGGCTATTTACAATTTGTACAGAAACCAGATGGCAGTTATAAGATTCGAGGGGCATGAAAGGGAAGCAGTGGTTGGGAAAGGAGTGAGACAGGGTTGTAGCCTCTCCCCGATGTTATTCAATCTGTATATTGAGCAAGCAGTGAAGGAAACAAAAGAAAAATTCGGAGTAGGTATTAAAATCCATGGAGAAGAAATAAAAACTTTAAGGTTCGCCGATGACATTGTAATTCTGTCAGAGACAGCAAAGGACTTGGAAGGGCAGTTGAACGGAATGGACAGTGTCTTGAAAGGAGGATATAAGATGAACATCAACAAAAGCAAAACGAGGATAATGGAATGTAGTCAAATTAAATCGGGTGATGCTGAGTGGATTAGATTAGGAAATGAGACACTTAAAGTAGTAAAGGAGTTTTGCTATTTAGGGAGTAAAATAACTGATGATGGTCGAAGTAGAGAGGATATAAAATGTAGACTGGCAATGGCAAGGAAATCGTTTCTGAAGAAGAGAAATTTGTTAACATCGAGTATAGATTTAAGTGTCAGGAAGTCGTTTCTGAAAGTATTTGTATGGAGTGTAGCCATGTATGGAAGTGAAACATGGACGATAACCAGTTTGGACCAGAAGAGAATAGAAGCTTTCGAAATGTGGTGCTACAGAAGAATGCTGAAGATAAGGTGGGTAGATCACGTAACTAATGAGGAGGTATTGAATAGGATTGGGGAGAAGAGAAGTTTGTGGCACAACTTGACTAGAAGAAGGGATCGGTTGGTAGGACATGTTTTGAGGCGTCAAGGGATCACAAATTTAGCATTGGAGGGCAGCGTGGAGGGTAAAAATCGTAGAGGGAGACCAAGAGATCAATACACTAAGCAGATTCAGAAGGATGTAGGTTGCAGTAGGTAATGGGAGATGAAGAAGCTTGCACAGGATAGAGTAGCATGGAGAGCTGCATCAAACCAGTCTCAGGACTGAAGACCACAACAACAACAACAATGAATTGTTTGCAGATGATGCTGTCGTGTATCTAGTAAAGTCATCAGAAAATCAAAAACAACTGCAAAACGATTTACCTATCTGCATGTTGGGAAAACTGGTAACTGTCCCTAAGTAAGGGAAAGCGTGGGGTCATCCACATGAGTGCTAAAAGTGATCAGTTAAACTTCGGTTGCACTATAAATCAATCAAATATAAAGACAGTTAATTCAACTAAATACCTAGGAGTTACAATTACAAACAAATTAAATTGGATAGAACACATAGAAAATGCTGTTAAGGGGAAGGCAAACTAAAGAATGCGTTTTATTTTCAGAACACTTAAGAAGATGCAACAGATCTGCTAAGACTGCCTAAACTGCGCTTCTCTGCCCATGTTTAGAGTACTTTTGAGCGGTGTGCGATCCTTACCAGGTTGGATTAACGGAGTTCATCGAGAAAGTTCAAAGAAGGCAGCACGTGTTGTGTTTTCGAGAAATAGGGAAGAGAACGTCACGGAAATGATACAAGATTTGGGGTGGATATTATTAAATCAAAGACTTTTTCGTTGCGCTGGGATCTTCTGACGAAATTTGAATCACCATTTCTCTCATCTGAATGTGAAAATATTTTGTTGACGGCGACCTACATAGAGAAAAACGATCACCTTGATAAAATAAGGGGAATCAGAGCTCGCACGGAAATATTTAAGTGTTCACGGGCGCTATTAGAGAGTGAAACAACAGAAAACTATTGTGAAGGAAGTTCGATGAACCCTCTGCCAGGCACTTGCATGTGATTTTCAGAATAGCCATGTAGTTTTAGACGTAGAAAATGTGTCTGGAGACGCCCCGGTCAGCTATGGGATACGCAAATCTCTGTCAATTAATGCCAAACCGAATAACCACTTGCATAAGGGCAAGAGGTAGACCACACGTTATTGACATGCTCGATTGCTGAAGCTCTTTCTCTTACACAAATCATCCAAGTTTTGTGAAATTGTAATCGTTGGTTTTTCTGTACATGTACATGATGTCTGTCGGTTTCCGTCCCATTTGGATAATTCCTTCGTGTAGTATCCTTTTTATGTCTAAGAGTGTATTTTTCGAGCATTAAGGTTCAAAATGGTTCAAATGGCTCTGAGCACTATGGGACGTAACTTCTGAGGTCATCAGTCCGCTAGAACTTAGAACTATTTAAACCTAACTGACCTAAGGACATCACACACACACCCATGCCCGAGGCAGGTGTCGAACCTGCGACCGTAGCGGTCGCGCGGTTCCAGATTGTAGCGCCTAGAACCGCTCGGCCACCCCGGCCGGCGAGCATTAAGGACTTGTAAAACAATAACAAGTCGAATCTGTCCTCCGGCTCACCTTTTAGGGTATTACTTATTAATTTCTCTTAGACAAACATCTTTGACATGTCTATGGTCCTGCAGGACAGGGCCTTGGTTTTAGCAGTAATAACTCTGACTGATCGTCATATCTTACGTTTATCGCGAAAGTACTGAGCGACGTCCTAGCACACGTCAAAGTCTATTACATAAAGGGCGCGTTGTATGAACACAAGTATACGGGCACACGTATGTAATACCGAATTGACCACTAAAGGTCACGCGAGAAATACCAGCAAATATAAAAGGAGGCTGGGGAGAATTGTGTTGTCTGTAGAGAGCAATAAAAGCAGAATGGGTCGGTATGGAGACCTCAATGGCTTTGAAGGTAGACTGGCCACCAGATGTCACCTGAATAACAGATTCCTCGCAGACCTTTCAGCCTCTACACAGTCACGCAAGATGACCATTGATGATGTGGTTCTGAAGGGGAAACATGAAGGGACAATCCAGCTACAACTAGACTAGCTGTGCTTCACGTACTGATGGACAGGGACCGCCAACCACTGCTGAGTGTGATTGTAAAAAGTCGCATGAAATCAGTGGAAACAGTCAATTGTGAGTTCTAAAGCGCTACGAGCAATCGAGATAGCGCAATTACTGTGCTTGAGACCTAAGAACAATAAAAAGAATAGGGTACAGTGGTCGCGCAGCTCCTTATAAGCCCACATTCCTGTAGTCAATGCTAAATGACTCTTCAGGTGGTGTAAACAGCGACGCCATTTGACAGTGGATGACTGGAAACAAGTGATTAGCCGTGAGGAATCATGGTTTGCCGTGCAGCAGTCCGATGGAAGGGGTTGGGTTTGGCGAATGTCTTGGGAACGTTACCTGCCATCATTTGTAATACCAACAGTGAAGTATGGAAGAGCTTGCGTTACGGTGCGGGGCTGTTTTCCGTCGTTAGGGTATGGTCGCCTTATTATGCTTAAGAAAACGCTAAATGCAGAAGGATGTCAACGCATTTTATAGTATTGTGTATTGTGCATAGTAGAGGAGCTGTTCGGAGGCGATGATAGTTTTTATCAGTGTGAAAATGCATCCCGCCATAAAGCAGCATCTGTGAGGCAGCGCTTTGTGCTCAATAACATTCTTGAAACTGACGAGCCTGCTCAGAGTCTCTATCTTAACCCCATGAAACACCTTTGGGTTCAGTTAGAACTTCGACTTGTGAGGTTTCCGCTCTTGAGGCAGAATGTTCAGCCATTTCTCCAGAAACATTCGGACGCTTTATAATAGCGAAGGGTGGGTACAACCAACATTAAGGCACACTAATACGTTCAAATGGCTCTAAGCTCTATGGGACTTAACATCTGAGGTCATCAGTCCCCTAGACTTAGAACTACTTAAACCTGACTAACCTAAGGACAGCACACACATCCATGCCCGAGGCAGGATTCGAACCTGCGACCACTGCAGCAGCGCGGTTCCGGACTGAAGCGCCTAGAACCGCTCGGCCACAGCGGCCGGATCACTAGTAGGTGTCCGGATACTTTTGATCACATGATGTAGCTGCAAAGCGTGCTACATTATTACTACATAGAACTGTGTCATCTCCTCTGGCCTTGGGCAAAATTCGAGCTCAGTTTCTGCTTACTTTTAACCAACCTCGGTTCTATACCCTGTCAGTCGTATAATTCATGAGCCACTCTCGCAACTTCTAAACGTTACCCTGTTTTACAGTCCTAAAAAGCGTTAGCCAAAAGTGTTCTCTCTCAAAGCAATCCGCAAACATAATGAGTATGCTATAATTTCTTCCATAATCAGTCTCTTATTGGATTGTAATTTTGTTGGGCGTAAGACAGAGTTCAGGATCATCCATTGGGCACTGTCCCTGACCCTTCATTCACTAATGAGATACTTCCTTTTTGCTCTTATGGCCTGGTGTTGAATACACGCACTACAAGCACAAATAAATTACGAGAATGAGATTTTCACTCTGCAGCGGAGCGTGCGTTGATACGAAACTTCCTGGCAGTTTAAAACTGTGTGCTGGACCGAGACTCGAACTCGGGACCTTTGCCTTTCTCGGGCAAGTGCTCTACCATTTTTTTTTTTTTTTTTTTTTACGAACTGGGCTACCCAAGCGCGACTCACGATCCGTCCTCACAGCTGTACTTCAGCCAGTTCCTTATCTCCTACCTACGAAGCTTCACAGAAGCTCTCCTGCGAAACTTGCAGAACGACCACTCCTGGAAGAAAGGATATTGCCGAGACATGGCTTTGCCACAGCCTGGGGGATGTTTCCAGAACGAGCTCAGTTGGTAGAGCACTTGCCAGAGAAAGGCAAAGGTCCCGAGTTCGAGCCTCGGTCCGGCACACAGTTTTAATCTGCCAGGAAGTTTCACAAATTTACATAAGAATCGACTATGAAATTAGTGAACATTTGTTGAGAGATGAACCAGTACATTCGAATTAAGTGATTTACAGAAGTAGCGGAAAATCTGGCGCAAAAAGATAACAGTGGAATTCGATGCAGTTCTTTCTGGATATAAAGGGGGTATAGTAACCATTACGTCACCTCACCTGCAGTCAATTTTTGTACGACAATGAGGTACTGCGATCTTCCTCTGTCTTAATCACTGACAGTGGTTTAATGTAGCGCTAAGTGGCTTATTCGCCAATTATTTCGATGTAGTCCCACGTCTATAGAAATCTGAGCCCTGTGTAACAGTGTATGTACTGGTTATTTTACCCTTGAATTTGTCTCTCTAGTTGTTCTAGTTAGTCAGACGTTTGTGGCTGATCTTTTATGGCTCTCTTGTGTGTTGATACAATTCAGTTTTCAAATTTATTGTTCATTTTTATCACAGATTTTTAACACTCATTTTCTCGTTATTTCATCCAATGGCGCTAATGGCTTTACCATTTAGCACCCTAAACCACTAATCATCACATCATCATCGTACTCAACACAATGCTGATTGTGCACCTTATAGGATGTGTATTAAAAGGAGAGTTATGGATAAACTTTCTGTCATTAACACTGTCATTAGAAATGAAGTTGTTGCTAGAATAGAACACGTAAGGCGAGGGAAAGCGTTCGTGTTCATTTCAGAGATACATTCTGGCATTCACCTTCAATTATATAGGGGCACTAAAGAAAACCTAAATCTCTATGACAGCTTGGGAATTTAAACCTCAGCCCTTCCAAATGCTTATCGTTTGTCGTACCTACTACGCAAGGAAACCTGCTTTATTGTACACGTAGCGAGGATGAACGAATTTTGCTCTGTTGTTTAATGATACTTGCTAATATAAAGTAAAGAATGATTAAGAATGCCTGTATTTGTTTTAACGGATACAGCAGGGGAGATGTGAAGAACTACAGGGTCCTTAGTTATTTGTCAGTGGTTTAAAAGTTTTTTTTTTCAAAAACCTTTAATAAGAGAACACGATCACTTTAGGCCCGAACCTGGGAAAAGAAGAAGCTTGTTTTAGGAGTACAAACAGCACAACGAACCATCTACAAGTTGTCAGCGAATTACAGAAAGATGCTACCACTTTACAGCATATGTGGACGACTCATAATTAACCAGTTAATTCTTACGGGATCCAAGAACGAAGGTTCTTTGGTTAACTGACACTTAGAATGTTCTCAAGGAACTACTGTTGAAACACTAGTAGGTACACGGAATCAAAATACATACGGACGATGGACTCTCATCAGTTCGTGCCCAAACAACTAATGTAAAGGTATTTTACTTAGGTAATTAGTTACATATTTCGTAAATCATTAGAACCGTGTTTTTATCGAAGTTACATGGAACGAAGAATTTTACAGGATATGTATGTATGGTTGGTTTGAACTTTGATGAACATATTATATCTCAGTATACCGAAGGAACTACTCTGAAAAACTAGTGTTGTTTGATGCTACAAGTTATTAAATTAAAATATGTCTCTTGATCAGCAGAAGCTGTAAAGAAGAAATCATTTAATAAAGATTTAAAACTTGAGTTGCTACCTGACAGACATTTTACATTATTGGGCAAATAAACCTGTGGAGAAATCTGTCCTCTGTCATGAAAGTGATGTAAATTTTCGCAAAATTGAGGTGTTGATAATTGTAGACACTGCGAATGAGGCTACAAAAATTTCAGAGGATGATTTAAAGAAGTGTGAAGCTGTTAAGTCATGTACGAGTACAACAGTATTCACTCCCAAAGATAAAGCGGAAGATGCATTTCAGGGTAAATGTATTGAAGTAACTGAGCAGACAAATATAGTTGTGAAACGTCAAGCTATGGAACTGAAGTTAAGGTTACAGTATAGTGGAAGGACGTACTGTGGATGTCATTGATTAATTAAAGAATAACAAGGGAAAAATATATTTGACCACTGAAAGCGTGAAATTAGGAATCGACAATCAGAAAAGAGTATTACACTTTCAAGAAAACCAGAAGAGGAAAACAGAGTCGGCGTGTTTGCAAGGTGTAGAAGTAGGCCTTGAAAATTTACGAGAAAAATCTGTATAGATAGTTCATTGGTTCGTACCGAAATGTTTCTTCAAAGACTAGAAGAAAGGTTGAAAACCACCAATTAGATTGAAGTAGGACTGTGAGCAGCATGTAATTAAGAGATTATGAAAGGATCAGAGATAAAAGAGGCAGAAACCGAACGAAATGTCTACAACGACCTGGAAGAACTCTTAAAACTCTAGGATGAGCGAAACATTTTGAAAATTGAGTTACAGAGAATGCTAGGGGAATGTGAAGGGGACAGAATGGAATCGAAAAAAAACTATGTGAGGAAAGTTATCGGTTGAAATCCAAATTTTCTGCCGTAGAAAAAAAAGTTACAAGCAACTAAGATGATGATAGAAGGCAGGAAGAAGGGAATGTGCGTAGGCCTAACATGGTTGAACATAGGTAGAGACGTTACTTGAGAGTAGGTTAGTCATATTAGTGTAAATAAAAACGGACAATAAGTACCAGAACGACTGAATGAAGGACAAGAAGTTTTTAATGCTACTATGCTGTGGAAGAACACTATAGAAGGTGAATTTTCATTATGTAAAGGAATGGAATATAACTTAAGCAGACATCCAATCATAATTGTGAATAAACA
This sequence comes from Schistocerca nitens, assembly GCF_023898315.1. Lineage (NCBI taxonomy): Eukaryota > Metazoa > Arthropoda > Insecta > Orthoptera > Acrididae > Schistocerca > Schistocerca nitens. The sequence continues at coordinate 539,032,283 of NC_064621.1, read as the reverse complement.
AGGAGTTCGAGTTGTAGATGAACTTGTGTTGGAATTGTGAGATGTCATCTCAATGCTGATATCCTTTTTGAATATTGGAATTCTGTTTTTTGCCATGTAGAAGTAAATGTATGATATTTATTAGAAGTATTAATATCTTTGTGACTAGCATAATTTTGTTAACTGTTTCTACTAGATTTTTTGTACATATAAGAAATTTGGTTATACAGTTACGGAACATTATGATGCCATGGATAAGCATCTGTAGTAAGAGATTGTTAGCACTTCCTCTTTTTGCTTGTTATTTACATGCAACAGATGCAAGAGTAAACTCCATGCTCACACACATAAATTAAAGCTGAGACCTGTATTTAATATGAATAAGTGCAAACAAGTAATGCATAGAAAACAGATAACATCAACAACAGTATGGACAATCCACTAAGTCACTATGTCTCAAAGGCCAGCTTCATTTCGATAGTAAGTATATAAATGTTAATGAGTTTTAAGCTAACAGACTTAAGATATTGTATTTTAATAGTTTTAAAGGCGTGACCATATCTCTGGAAACCTTCGATGTCACCTCTCATTTACATCAACTGATGAATAATTAAAACTAATTTATAGGTAAACGAAAAATTAAATTCACCCTGATATCGCCCCCATTTTATACAGCAGTTGATGGTATAAAACACTGGAAAAAAGGAAATTTTTTGGAAGAGGATTGTAGTTATTCACAACTCACGTGAAGTCGTGTAATGCAATCGTTAAATAGGATAGCATGTTATGCAGGGATGCTTAGCTGCTGGAGAGGACGCCAAGGTAGCGTCACAACATTGCAAAGACTCCTGGAGAGGGGCGTACGACGTCAAGAGCGGTGGGCTTAAGAAATAATGACGCCGAATGATACATGAGTATCGCAGAAATATTGATATAATTGACTGTTTTAAACAAAATACTAAAGACACAAGACAGGCGTGACCATTGAATAAGAGAATTGTCAGACAAGTTTCATTTTAATTAAGTGGTGAATAGAGTGAATTATTGTGGAGCAATCAATGGTATTATTATATAGTAACAGTTGACGCCTTAAATCAAAATGGAAATAATAAGTTAGAACTCAAAACGAATAATCGTAGGTATCTCGCTTCATTTAATCATTTACCTATAAATCAACTTCAGGTATACATAGAAGAACTGAAGCGGAGCTCACCATCATCTTCGAGGTAACATAGAGAATATGATAGGCAGGTCTAGGCGAATACTGCGTCAGCGTAGAAGATACATCACAATACTGTTTCAAGATAAAGACTTGTGAATATCATTGATTAAAGTTAACGTTCACATGTCGCAGATTCTCACACATTTTATTTCAGTCGGATCAGATCATACGAACATATATAAAAATCAATTGTGCAAAGAAACATTTAAATAAATCACATTTAAGTTCAAACGTAGTAAAACAGATAGCTTATTATAATTTCTTATGTTGATTTCTCTGTAGTTAGATTCATTATAACAATTTTTTGGTCTACAAAAAATGCCAGTTTTGCTTGATAACTAAGAGGAATATCATTCACATATATAACGACTGAGACAGAACAAGTATTGAACCCTGTGGTTTCTCTCCGACCACTAATTTTCCAAAAATGTTTGACTTGTTCAACATAACCTTTGTTTTCTACTTGTTAGGTATGACCAGTTGTTTGTAAAGCCACCAATTCCATAAAAAATAGTTTCTCTACGAGAATAACATGATATACACAATCAAAGGCCTTGTGCACATCACAGAAAATACCAGCTAATGATAATTTTATTATTGAAGACTTGCTGTATTTGGTGAAGAATGTGTATTCTAAATCGATAAACCCTTCTGGAATCTAAACTGTGATGTACTAAGTAAATTTTTTGTAGTTGAATGCGACAATAATCTTCATTAAATTACTTCTTCGAATATTTTGCGTAAGACATCAGTAACGAAATTATCCTTTCTTGTCACATTTATTATAAAGAGGTTTAACAGTGAAATATTAAAATCCGCCTGGAAATATTTCCCATGCCAGTGATGCATTGCAGATAGTGTGATTTAAATGTCGTTGATGATTGAACAGTGTCGACCCATCGGAAAAACCCGTAATTAGTGGAGATAGCAAAAATACTAAGAGACATATGCATGTGACACATGTGCTTCAGTTGTACAAACGAAATGTTACATCATTGGTTAATGACGACTTGAAACATAAAATCAAAAGGGAAATGCGATCCCCAGTCAGTTGCTTGCACCTACCTCCCATGCAGAAATTGTTGAAACTGACTGCCATCCTCCACACGACACATCTGAACACTGCAACAGACACAGCTAATCACTTGCTGTGGCGTCGCTGTTGGTATTTCTGTACAGGCTCTGGTGATTTTCTCCTTTGTGTGTTGATGTAGACTTGAGGTGCCCCCAAAGGAAAAAGTTCAGTGGCGTGAGGTCTGGCGACCTAGGTGGCCATTCCAACAGACCCCGTCTACCATTCCAACGTCCAGCAAGAACCTCATCCACGAGTCGGCAGACATTGAAAGTCCAAAGTGTGGAGTTGCGTCATCCTGCTGGAAGAAAGACGTACATCTCTGTTCGTGAGGCAGATCATCCAAATAGGGTAGTAATGTTTACTCAAGATATCTGTAGCGTGCAGCAGTGAACGTGCCGTAAAAAATATGGAACCGATGAGGATGCTCCCATGTGGGACTACACGCGACTAATCATGTTCGTGATGTGGTGGTGGTGGTAGGTCGTTCCTCTCGTTGTAGTTATCGATATCACCACTAATACAGAATTTGCCCTATGGATCGTGACTTTGAATCACCCACTATATCCCTAAGGATATTACTTATTAAGGTAGAATACTTCTCTAATGCCAGACTCAAATTTAAAGACAGATATTTCCGTAATATCTTCACAGGCTGCACATCGTAGGACGCAGGTGTCCCAGACTACGTGGAAGTACTACAATCCTTTTACGTGAGATTGTGAAGTTTGGTCGTCCTTCGACAACCTGTGTGACACTTTGTTAGTCACACAGGATCACAGAATTTTCTCCAATGATATACAGATTCACTGTTGCTACAAACTTCCGCACCTAAGACCAACGTGTCACTGACAATGGGCGACACAAAAGTGTTCTATAACATTTGATTTTACAGTGATTATATGGTACTGGTAAATAACCATGTGCGTTCTGTCTGCAACGGGTATGTACATGCAGACAAACAAATATTATAACACTAAGTTTTTATAGACACCTGTTTTTTTTATATATTGTGTGAACTAGAGGCCGATAAATTCAATTAAAAGAAAAGCTCTTCAGAATTCTGTCGGTAATCCCATCAAGAACACAGGAATTTTTGTTTATGAGCACATTTATAAATCAGTGATGGATGTCCGTGATACTTCTAGTGCTTGGACTGACATTTCTGATATATTTTTTTGTTTCTTCGGATGAGCCATTTAATCCTATTTTTGCTGCTACATTTAGAAATGGATCGTTAACAATATTCGTATCATGTCAATTAGCAGTCACAAAATTGTTATTCAGCTTAGTTATGATAGTATCTTATCCACTGACTGACTGGTCTCCTGTTTTGCAGTATACTATATGGTTTTAATCACATTATCTGCTTTATTAACTGGTGTCATGGTGTGCATAACTCTAAACATTTCAATCATGTTTTTGAAAATATAACAGCATTTTTTGTAGAATGTAACCAAAGTTGGATCTTGACTAGTTCTGAGTTTATATAAATTTCCGTTTCGCGCCTATATAATATTTTAATCCTCTTAGTTATTCACAGTTTGCTTGTTTCTTTGATGAACTTTTAGGATAAACTTTTAAGAAAGTTGCTTTAATATACTGGCAAAATTTACTATGGAGTAAATCCAATTTCACATTTGCATCGACCAACTTGTTCTTAAAACGTTGTATCCTGGTATCATTAATCAGGCTCACTACGTTTTATGAACGTACCTCAGAGGTGTAAAGTGCTCCATTGTTTATCGTTGTAAATTGGTCATCATGATCAGATAGTCCAGCATTAATTAGATACAAATTAATTGTTTCAGCCTGAGCACTGTCTATAGAAAAGTAATCAACAAGGGATCTGCTGTCTTGCTACAACCTAGCACGAAAATTAACTACTGAAGTCAGGTTAGAGTAGCGAAATAATGATTCGAGTTCATATTTATGTCAGAATCTTTTGAGAAATTTGCACTGAAACTTCCAGAACCTACCAACTGTTTGTTCGTGTCTGAGAAATAACTCAAAATGAATGTAGATTTTTCATAACTAGCTGAAAGATTCCTACATGGGAGCTGTAGACTGCAGACTGTTAGGATTACAAGAAAAGTGTTCTTTAGTAACAAATCTCAGGCACATGCTTCTAGGTTCTGATCTACATAAAAATTCGTGTTTGAATATTTTTAACTTTGTGTCTAACATTGTTACAACTCCTGCTTTCCCGTGTCAGCTCTACTCGAAAATGATGCTAATCTGTGATCCCTGCTGTTTAACATCCATATTCCTGCGGTTACATGATATTCAGAGAGGCACAGAACATATGCCACTTCAGAGAATTTTCCACATCTTCTAGAAATACAAGAAGCATATCCATCTTCTGTTTCAGCGCCATAGTGTTCTAATGAAAGTAGTGAATTTTACTTTCCTGGGAACTGATACGTATACTGTGGTCCTTTTCTGCTGTAATTTCTTTCAATAGTGTCTGCCCAGAACCTGATTCTTATCTAAGGACGTGCCCTTCTGACTCTAGTAATCACAGGGCTTTTCCATTGTATTCTTGAGGACCCTCTTACACTTTCTGCAAGAACCTCAGATAATCTGTCTTTCATCATGATTTTCGTATCTCCATCTCCCAAATGTAACAGCGGCTACAGCACTGATGCAGATCTTTCTGCAGTCAAAAGCAGTTCACTCAGCTCTTTCTTTACACGATTGATAGCAGTGTTAACCCAGTGTTGATCGTGGCACTGCAGAACCTCCACAATCCCCACACAAGTGTGTGCTGTTGTTGCTCCTACTTCATCCAAGTCACCTATATAGCAAACTGATAGCCAGGCTGTTTACTTCTGTTTCTAGTCTAAGCGCATGTTTTTGTACCTCTACGTTCACTGTCAACTAGATAAACTTGGCACTAGGTTTCATAATGTTTGTAACGTGGCATTCTGCACATAGCTTTTCCTTAGCGTACACCCGTCACGTGACTGGTATCTAGCAACAGGACCTTTCTGTTTCTACTTCGATCCGCTTAGCCTGTAACACCACAGCTCTTATGCTGTATGGATTTATTTATTTATTTTTTGCTTTATTTAATGTTACATTGTTGATCGTCTGTAAATGTGTTTAAATCGATAACATAAAATTGTGTACTCTTTTCTTTGTCAAGCCTTTGATGTCGTGATTTGATTCTATGCAAAGTAGTGTATCTGTAATTTAAAATTCTTTGTCCCATTTGGAGGGAACAAAACTTACTGTATATAATTATAATTTTGTATGAATAATTTTTTGTAGAGGTGTCAATATGTGAAAATGTTCTGTCTTATTTAATGTATTTGATTGCTGTTATGTAAACTGCTGATCCTCACTTAGGGCTCTTAGCATTCTGTGTATAAGAGGTGTAGTGGTTCCTCTCGGGAACGGAACTGTGTAGCGCGCGCAAAATGTGGTTGGCCTAGGTGGAAAAGGTGGAACAAGAGTCAGTCGGGGACGAGCCACCGATCGGAGATGAGCTACCAAACCGTGCACTGCCATGTAAAAGTGTGCATATTGTGCTGGTTTAGAGAGAGGCTTTTCCTGCTACTTTCCAATGCCTCGGATGGATGGATAAATAGCTGGAACTATTCTGGAATTTGTATCTATCATCGCCACCAAGAAATGACAGAGTCCAGCAATTCTGCCTGCAATTCCACCTACCAACATTCAGTTGCCACCACATTGCGCAATCACTGTAACGTAATACTATAATGATGTACAGTGAAGGATCAGCTTAATGGGTGTGTTATTGTGCTGAAATATAAGGTAATTTATATCTGAATTTATGTACCTACCTTGACTTTTCTCCTCATCATAACACCTCTCAGGGTCCTCTCCGTTTGAACTAAAGTGATTACCGAGTGTCCTTACTGAAAGTACGTTAATAATACAGTTTTCTAATTAATGCCTCTTGAACATAGTAAAGTGAAAGTTAAAGTTAATGTGGCAAGAGAGTGAGTTAGAGTTAATGATGCTTGCTGAAAATACATTCTTAGTAAAAATGTTTATTAATGTGTTGTTGCCAACTTCAAATTAAAATGCCTCAAGACTGAGGCTTATAGAGTTTTGCTTAGTAAATGATCACATTACTGCCAGTTGTTGATCTCAGAAAGTGGGTCAGTATCTTACATTAATGTTAATTTTATGTCTCACGGTAGTAAAAGTAGAAAACTGCATAGTAGGAAATTATATGTTCATGATTACTAAGTGCTTGTCTCTCTTGTGTGCATATTAACAGTATAAAGACCACTCAGTTTGTGTAAGCCCTGAAAGTGATAGTGTTTTTCTGTACCTGTTATAATTTTGCAAATAGTTTGTGTTGCTCCAGTTGTTAGCTTCAATCTTAAAACATATGTGTGTGTCATAGTTCATTGCACTCGCGTGTAGCCAAGTTTAGGTTGTGTTTGTCCGTTATAGTTACTTATACCTACTTTCTTAAACGAGAATGTTAATCATTCTCTTGCCTAGTTAGGCTGGCGGCCGTTTTCTTTATCCGTTAAACAGTGCAGATAGGCAATATTTTGTTTGTCACTGTTTAAATATTTACGTAATTCTGACTTTCATTTCCGATAAGCCACCTCCGTTAGGGACAACACGGTCAACATAACAAAATTCCTCTCAGAGGGTAACACTGCTCTGTTGCTTTGTACCATAATTGCTTTTACAAAATAGTTTTATGTTACAACCTGTTTCTAGCATTGAGGTTATGGTGCAGTAGTAACAGAGGACAGGAGTGTTATACGTGGCTTTTCCGTGACAGGACTAGTTTATTCTGTTAGGGCATAATACGTAATAAACCAAATTTGGTATTTCATAGTATAAGCTACGTAAATACGCTGTTGTAGTGTTATAAGCCTTAAAGTTTTTCCTAAGTATTTATTGAATATTCCGTCAGTTCTTGGAAGAACATCGACATATTAATAGCTTGAATACACAGTATTAATTTTCCACATTAACCTTTTTTAATAGTTCGATATGAACCTGCTTTCGGCTTCTTAGGCCATCGTCAAACAACCAGTAGAAAAAAAAAGAAACAGAAAAAATTAATCGATTAATTCATCTGGGACAAATCATCTCAAGAATTAAATACTTGGAATATCAGCTGACGACGGCCTAAGAAGCCGAAGGCCAGTTCATAGCGAACTATTAAATAAATATTATTGTGGAACATTAATACTACATATTCAAGTTAATAGTTGTTTCTATGTGTCTGCTGCACTCTACTTCGCTCAAAGTCTAGTTTAGGCTCTTCTCCTGTGTTAGGTAGCATGTCAGTCTGAAATGTGAATACGCCATTTCTGATTCTCTTTGTAGAGCCCAAATCTTTCTTTCCTGTTCTATGTTTCACTTTTCTTGACTGGATCACCTACAACTCAGTGAGACAGCCTCATCTGGTACTTTACTAGCCTCCGTACTACAATCACCCCAATGAGACACTGGCCCACGGCCCTGAACTGTTTCCCCCAGACTGAAACTCGAAACCACATAGACACTAGAACAACGGTCGATGACAAAATGAAGTATTAGGAAGATATAAAGAAAAAAATCTAATGCTACCTGGCAGTTCCGCATGCTCGTTAAGAGGCCATTCGAAATAATAATAATAATAAGAAGAAGAAGAAGAACAACAACATAAGTCACCGACCATAATTACTATAGACGTTATGACTACAATGTTGTACTGTTCGTACTCTTGTATATGATTTTGTGGGTTAGAGGAGTGGTTGTGGGGAGTGTGCTAGCTCAGAAGTACTGTGAGCTACCGGATGAATCGCTACCGAGTGTGGAACAATTATTGCCATGCAAATAGTGAGCGTGACACGGTCTGTCCGCAACGGTGAGCTTTCGCATATAAATAGCCTGTTTCGCGTTTAACCAATGAGGAGGACACCGGCAGACATACCCACGAGAAGCAAATAAACACAACTGGTAGTTTTCAGAGCGTAATTCTAACTTTAACGGTTATTTTGAGGTAACAAATGACAGGCGAGGGGGAAATTCTACATACTGCTACGTAATAGGTACGGGATTCATGGGATGTAAAGTACAGTCAACGGTCAGCGTTAAATTAAACTGCAAGGAACAAAAATGAAAGGCCAGCAGATACCAATGATGAGATTGAACTTCTGTGGTAGTCTATCAAGCTGAAAGTAAGGAGATCTCATGAATGGAATGGAAAGCACACTATGGGCACAAATACGTACTAATGGTAAACAAAACCAAGACGCAAATGGGCATAAGCATTAGAAAGGGTAATATCGACTTCATTGATACACTGTATGATTGCATTTTCCCATATTTTTTTCTTTTGGTTTTCGATTCCTTGGTCACGCAGCCAACTTCCACGCATATATTAACACGATACACATGTAGACCATAAAAAATTGTTTCAAGCAACGCATTACTCATTTCTTCACCTTTTGTAGTCCTAACGTGTAATTTATTTATCGTATGGCAACAACAGCAAACATTGACAATTACGTAAAGTTTAATTTTACATGTATGTCTAGAAGTATTTACATATACTTTAGTTTTACTTTTTGACACTAATTTTATACACGTTTTTAAATTGTGAAAATTTCTACCTTAATATTACTGACTACTTTGACTGATACAATTACAAGTTGAAAAAGGCAGATACATTTAATCATAGTTCAATATCTAATGATTGAAGAAAAGTCACTATATGGTCCAGGATACTTCCACTGAGGGCAGTCTCTAACCATATGTTGAACAGTTTGTTCTTGGGTCTCACAAGCACAGGCTGGAGAATGTTGGAGTCCCCACTTGTGCATCGTATCGCTGCACCCGGCGTGGCCAGCTCTTATTCTGTTGAGCCTTGTCCACTCACTTCTCTGCAGATGAAATCCTGGTAGGCTGGCAGTTGGGCCTTGGATACCTTGATGTGTTATTGTTGCAGCATTCCACCTCTTGCGCCACTCTTCTTTAATGTCGAACTTCTTATCGTTCCTTCCATTACGCCACAGTGGACTGCGAGATTTTAAGCGGATTGGGGGCGGGTTGTTTAAGACTGTATGAATTGGGAGGTCTTGTGGGTAGTTGGGGTGGTGTAGTTTCCTCCATTCTCGATTATTAGCTTCTTGGCGTCGAAATTCAGGTGGTGGGATGTTGCTGTTGGTGTGCAGCTAGGGGATCGGGGTGGATTTTAATGTGCCCGCAATAATCCTCATTGATTCGTTCAGGTGTACGTCCAGCTTCCTCGTGTGGACGCTATGTTGCCGCACTGGAGCACAGTATTCGGCAACTGGGTACACCATCGTTAGTAATGTGTACACGTAGAGTCGATGCGTCTGGACCCCATGTTGTACCAGCTAGTTTCTTTACGATATTAACGTGTAATATTGCGGTTTGTTGATAATTCTTGTCCAGGCTACAACTGAGTGAAACACAGTTTTTGTGCCTTACATGTTTAGCCTTTATTCTTCGCAAGGTACCTTCAGTGGTCTGAAATATAAACATATTGTAAACACTATTTAGTTTACATTTAGGACATTGTATATGTGGGCTATAAACAGTTCTGGCAGTTGTTTGCTTTTCTGATGTAGTAATAATTTAAAGTTCTGCTTACAGTTTTTCGCCGTAATTAGGTGGACCCAAAGAAAAATTATCAAAATACTGTGACATTAGTAAATCTTTGGGAAACATTAATTACAAATGGGAGAATCATTCTAATACTTACTTTGTTATAAAATGCACATACTGAATGTTACAAGTTGTTTGATTTAAATTAAATTACTCTCAAATCACGAGTATCATATACTATTAAACGTCTAACAGGAGGTGAACGTTTGTTCAAAATGTACAGAAAAGTATTAAGGTGTAAGTAGGCTGTTTAGGTTTTCTTATTGGTAACGCCACGTAGCGCTCTGTATGAAAATCACTGGCTGTGCTGTGTGCAGTCTGTGGCTAGTTTGCATTGTTGTCTGCCATTGTAGTGTTGGGCAGCCGGATGTTAACAGCGCATAGCGTTGCGCAGTTGGAGGTGAGCCGCCAGCAGTGTTGGATGTGGGGAGAGAAATGGCGGAGTTTTGAAATTTGTAAGACTGGATGTCATGAACTGCTATATATATTATGACTTTTGATGACTATTAAGGTAAATACATTGTTTGTTGTCTATTAAAATCTTTCATTTGCTAACTATGCCTATCAGTAGTTAGTGCCTTCCGTAGTTTGAATCTTTTATTTAGCTGGCAGTAGTGGCGCTCGCTGTATTGCAGTAGCTTGAGTAACGAAGATTTTTGTGAGTAAGTGATTTGTGAAAGGTATAGGCTAATGTTAGTCAGGGCCATTCTTTTGTAGGGATTTCTGAAAGTCAGATTGCGTTGCGCTAAAAAAATATTGTGTGTCAGTTTAAGCACAGTCTTAATAAATTTTTCTAAGGGAACGTTTCAAAGGTACTAAATGCGGTAAGCAACAGAAATGACCATTTAATTTCGGAAGAGATAAGGCACCAATTCGAACTATTTTAAGTATAAAAAAACCAACATACAACGATAATATTTACTAGATAGTATCGTATGCTGTGTCTGTATTAATTGCTTCATATCTTCTTAGGTCGTCGTAATGGATATGTTTCCAATGAATAAACTACTTTTCTTAAGATAATTTATCGAAATTTCCTCCTTATTGAAAGAGAATGACATTAGACGCACGCGGATTTATCTTATTAAGTTCTTACTTAGCTGTTTTTCTTCAGGTCTTAATTCAAGGCAAGCAGACAGAAGATGGCTGAAACTGAAAGACACCTTTTTCTTGACCTAAACCGAATACATGAGCTAAGTGACATCATTAAAATTCTCTGAAAATATGCCCCTTTTATCCAAGATTTTGACCCAAGAATAATTATGAACGCTAACTACTGTTTAACTGAAGTATTCAGGTGTAGGAAATGCTTTCATTGTGCAACGAAAAGAAGGCCATTGTAAACGTTGACTGACTACAAAATTACTGTTACATGCTATGACTTAATGGCATGAGCCATTTGTGTGAATGTGACCTTCATAATAGGCAAATCACATGCAATGAGAATCTGAAATGGCGCTTTTATAAGCCTAACGCCTATCGACGAAAAGAATTTGAAATAAAACAGTCAAGTCGAACATAGTCTGGAAAAGCATGAAGTCTCCATGTCTCACCAACAATGACTTACCTTACTGACTGTAATATGCATGCAAAAAAAAAAAAAAATACTAATTTTTTTACTAAGAATTGTGCTGAAGACAGAACATACATGATAGTTCTACCTCAGATCAAATATTATCTCACATAAAATTATAAAAGCATATGTGAACAGTTCCAAAAACCACGCAAACTTTATGAATGAGTGTGGGAAGAGACTGCATTGAAAATAATTTAGTGAAGTTCTTTGTCGTTAACAAGTTATTCAACAAGCAGTGGCAACAACAAAGATTCATTTGACCTGTGATGCACCACGTAATCTAAATTTTCACGAAACATTAGGATCAGAAGAAAAGAATATTGCATACTCTCTAATAAACTATGAGCAATATTAAAATAATGGCAAGGTAGCGAATACCATATTCTTATCTCACGGATGGACAACTGAAATACCGAAAGTGTTCCGTGAGCATGGAACAAGATCTCTCCCTTTTAACCATGGATACTAAGTCACAAAACGATTGCAACTACACGTGTAGTCCTGAAAGCATTAGAAATAAAATATTACGCCGCGTTGTGCTAGCGTAGCCCTAACCTCACCATGATACTAATGGATTGGTGCATAAGTTCGTAGCGTTTTCCAATAAGTTTAATAAATACAACAGATACACATAACAGATACTTTAGTCATCAATAATATATTTTCCTTCATCATTCACAGCAGTCTGCCAACGCTGGAGTAACTTTGGATTCGGCGTCTTTAGAAATCACTTGTTTCTGAGGCGAAGAACTCGTCGATCCATGTTCGGAGTGCATTTTCAACCGGAATGGACGTTCCTTGAAGACTGTTCGATAGAAAGCACAAAAGATAAAAATCTGAGGGTGTAAGGTTAGGTGAGTAAGGTGGGTGCAGAATGACTTTCCAATCCAACTACTGTATAGCGTTTTTAGCCAGTATATTACAAAGCGAGCGCGCGTTATCATAGAATAGCATTTCTTGACACAATCTTCCTGGTCGTTGTTCTTGGGTTACATCTGCAAGACGTCTAAGTTGTTGACAATAAATGTCGGCAGTGATCGTTATACCTCGGGAAAGCAATTCGTAGTACACCACACCGTCGGTCCTCCACTAGATGCATGACAATAGCTTTTGTGGATGCACGCAGATCTTTGTATGGATAATTGTTTGGGCTCAACCATTCCCTTGTTTTCCTTGTGTTGGCATTAAGACACATTTATCGTCACCAGTAATGATACAGGACAGGAACGGTCGGTGTTGTTCACGAGCCAACTTATGACGGACAAGAGAGACGCACATACGACCAACCGCTGATTTTGTGATTTTGGCTCAGAGAATGCAGTAACCATACACACGATTTTTGGGCATTCCCCACTGCATGCAAATGTCGCACGGTGGTGGAATGATCACAGTTCATCACATTTGCCAGTACTCGAGTGCACTGAAGTGGAAAGTTGTGGATTAATGCGTTTGAACAATCTTCATCAAACTCCGAAAGTCTTCCTCAACTTGGTCACTAATGTCAAAACGACCCTCTTTAAAACGAGAAAAGCCCTTTATTGCCGTGTTCTGTCCAATGGCATTATACCCAAACACTGAGCAAATGTTACTAGCTGCCTCCTCTGCCGTCGTCCCTCTATCGAACTCAAACAAAAGAATATGTTGGAAATGTTTAGATTTCTTCACTTGGCACTCCATTTTATAGCATTCACAGCTCCACTCACTATCCCCGGATGAGAAAATGGCAATGTGTAAACTCAAATAGCAAAAATGAACTACAAATAAAAAACGAAAATCGATAAATAAACCTCTAGCAACCGGACTACCAACATGGAAAACAAAAACGCTACGAACTCATGTACGAACCTAATAGTATAATTGACAGTTAAACGAAAACGAAACACATGGAAAAAAGTTATTTATCCCACTGTGAGACAAGACGGTCGATGGGTTCACGGAAAAACATTTTTGGGTGCCTACTGTATCTTCTCTCTCTCTCTTTCTTCCTTTTTGGTGTGAAAATACTTTGACTTTTTAATGTAAGATGTGGTCGGGATTGTTGTAAAAAAAGTAAAGGATATTTAATATACTGTTGGCGTCACGTATATTCCGTACTCTCGTAAATTCGGCTTAGATATACGCCGACAATAATCAGGGTTGCTACGCAAGCACAAATGTTAGTAAAAATGGGTACAGTTTTGCTTTGTTGTTGTTGTGGTCTTCAGCCCTGAGACTGGTTTGATGCAGCTCTCCATGCTACTCTACCCTGTGCAAGCTTCTTCATCTCCCAGTACCTACTGCAACCTACATCCTTCTGAATCTGCTTAGTGTATTCATCTCTTGGTCTCCCCCTACGATTTTTACCCTCCATGTTGCCCTCCAATACTAAATTGGTGATCCCTTGATGCCTCAGAACATGTCCTACCAACCGATCCCTTCTTCTGGTCAAGTTGTGCCACAAACTCCTCTTCTCCACAATCCTATTCAGTACTTCCTCATTAGTTATGTGATCTACCTATTAATCTTCAGCATTCTTCTGTAGCACCACATTTCGAAAGCTTCTATTCTCTTCTTGTCCAAACTATTTACCGTCCATGTTTCACTTCCATACATGGCTACACTCCATACAAATACACTCCTGGAAATTGAAATAAGAACACCGTGAATTCATTGTCCCAGGAAGGGGAAACTTTATTGACACATTCCTGGTGTCAGATACATCACATGATCACACTGACAGAACCACAGGCACATAGACACAGGCAACAGAGCATGCACAATGTCGGCACTCAAATGGTTCAAATGGCTCTGAGCACCATGGGACTCAACTGCTGAGGTCATTAGTCCCCTAGAACTTAGAACTAGTTAAACCTAACTAACCTAAGGACATCACAAACATCCATGCCCGAGGCAGGATTCGAACCTGCGACCGTAGCGGTCTTGCGGTTCCAGACTGCAGCGCCTTTAACCGCACGGCCACAATGTCGGCACTAGTACAGTGTATATCCACCTTTCGCAGCAATGCAGGCTGCTATTCTCCCATGGAGACGATCGTAGAGATGCTGGATGTAGTCCTGTGGAACGGCTTGCCATGCCATTTCCACCTGGCGCCTCAGTTGGACCAGCGTTCGTGCCGGACGTGCAGACCGCGTGAGACGACGCTTCATCCAGTCCCAAACATGCTCAATGGGGGACAGATCCGGAGATCTTGCTGGCCAGGGTAGTTGACTTACACCTTCTAGAGCACGTTGGGTGGCACGGGATACATGCGGACGTGCATTGTCCTGTTGGAACAGCAAGTACCCTTGCCGGTCTAGGAATGGTAGAACGATGGGTTCGATGACGGTTTGGATGTACCGTGCACTATTCAGTGTCCCCTCGACGATCACCAGTGGTGTACGGCCAGTGTAGGAGATCGCTCGCCCTGTGTGCCTCGGTCGTATGCAGTCCTGATTGTGGCGCTCACCTGCACGGCGCCAAACACGCATACGACCATCATTGGCACCAAGGCAGAAGCGACTCTCATCGCTGAAGACGACACGTCTCCATTCGTCCCTCCATTCACGCCTGTCGCGACACCACTGGAGGCGGGCTGCACGATGTTGGGGCGTGAGCGGAAGACGGCCTAACGGTGTGCGGGACCGTAGCCCAGCTTCATGGAGACGGTTGCGAATGGTCCTCGCCGATACCCCAGGAGCAACAGTGTCCCTAATTTGCTGGGAAGTGGCGGTGCGGTCCCCTACGGCACTGCGTAGGATCCTACGGTCTTGGCGTGCATCCGTGCGTCGCTGCGGTCCGGTCCCAGGTCGACGGGCACGTGCACCTTCCGCCGACCACTGGCGACAACATCGATGTACTGTGGAGACCTCACGCCCCACGTGTTGAGCAATTCGGCGGTACGTCCACCCGGCCTCCCGCATGCCCACTATACGCCCTCGCTCAAAGTCCGTCAACTGCACATACGGTTCACGTCCACGCTGTCGCGGCATGCTACCAGTGTTAAAGACTGCGATGGAGCTCCGTATGCCACGGCAAACTGGCTGACACTGACGGCGGCGGTGCACAAATGCTGCGCAGCTAGCGCCATTCGACGGCCAAAACCGCGGTTCCTGGTGTGTCCGCTGTGCCGTGCGTGTGATCATTGCTTGTACAGCCCTCTCGCAGTGTCCGGAGCAAGTATGGTGGGTCTGACACACCGGTGTCAATGTGTTCTTTTTTCCATTTCCAGGAGTGTACATTCAGAAATGACTTCCTGACACTTAAATCTATACTCGATGTTAACAAATTTCTCTTCTTCAGAAACGCTTTCCTTGCCATTGCCAGTCTGCATTTTATATCCTGTCTACTTCGACCATCATTGGTTAATTTGCTCCCCAAATAGCAAAACTCCTTTACTACTTTAAGTGTCTCATTTCCTAATCTAATACCCTCAACATCACCCGACTTAATTCGACTACATTCCATTATCCTCGTTTTGCTTTTGTTGATGTTCATCTTATATCCTCCCTTCAAGACACCATCCATTCCGTTCAACTGCTCTTCCAAGTCCTTTGCTGTCTGCTGTTATTTTAATTCATCATACATTTCTTCAATTTCTTCGTCATCTGCAGAGCTAGTTGGCATATAAACTTGTACTACTGTAGTAGGTGTGGGCTTCGTATCTATCTTGGCCACAATAATGCGTTCACTATGCTGTTTGTAGTAGCTTACCCGCATTCCTATTTTCCTATTCATTATTAAACCTACTCCTGCATTACCCCTATTTGACTTTGTGTTGATAACCCTGTAGTCACTAATTCCCACTATATCTAACTTTAACCTATCCATTTCCCTTTTTAAATTTTCTAACCTACCTGCCCGATTAAGGGATCTGACATTCCACGCTCCGATCCGTAGAACGCCAGTTTTCTTTCTCCTGATAACGACATCCTCTTGAGTAGTCCCCGCCGGAGATCCGAATGGGGGACTATTTTACCTCCGGAATATTATACCCAAGAGGACGGCATCATCATTTAATCATACAGTAAAGCTGCATGCCCTCGGGAAAAATTACGGCCGTAGTTTCCCCTTGCTTTCAGCCGTTCGCAGTACCAGCACAGCAAGGCCGTTTTGGTTATTGTTACAAGGCCAGATCAGTCAATCATCCAGACTGTTGCCCTTGCAACTACTGAAAAGGCTGCTGCCCTCTTCAGGAACCACACGTTTGTCTGGCCTCAGTTTTGCTTGTAATGTTTAATTGCGCTATCTAAACTCGCGGCTAGCTCAAAGATAATCAGAAGCAGCATGAAACTATTACTGTTATTGCCCGTTAAACTGATTGTTGCCAAGAGAGAGGCGATATAGCCATCTACGTAGCGTAACGATTTTTATTCACGATAAATAATTTTCTTTGAGAGCAAGTGGACTTCATTTTAGGTTAAGCATTTCCTTGACAGGAATAAATTTAACTGCAAACCATATTGTAAGGCAAACCTAAGCCTTGTTGCCTACTGAAATTATATCTATCTAAGAAATTCCGTAAAAATTCTAATAAAATGAACTTGCAAATATTAATACTTAAAAATTACTATCAATATTCAAAATTTTTATAATGTTAACTTGAGGGCGAAGCCCAATATTTAATATTTAATGGTGCCTGTGCACCATTACGACAAAAGAAAACCATATGGGCAATCTTCTACACAGCTTACCTTAAATAACTATTTTTCGCTTAGATATTTCCACGGGGAGGGTGAGGTTTTGAATAAGAACAGGAGAAATTCGCTTTTTAACTTACTTTATAAAATTTAATACGTACATCAAATACTCAGTGCGTCATAACAGCTGTTGTTGTTGTTGTGGTCTTCAGTCCAGAGACTGGTTTGATGCAGCTCTCCATGCTACTCTATCCTGTGCAAGCTTCATCTCCCAGTACCTATTGCAACCTGCATCCTTCTGAATCTGCTTAGTGTATTCATCTCTTTGTCTCCTTCTACGACTTTTATCCTCCACGCTGCCCTCCAGTGCTAAATTGATCATCCCTTGATGCCACAGAACATGTCCTCCCAACCGATTCCTTCTTCTAGTCAAGGTGTGCCACAAATTTCTCTTCTCCATAATTCTGTTCAATACTTCCTCATTACTTATGTGATCAACCCATCTAATCTTCAGCATTCTTCTGTAGCACCACATTTCGAAAGCTTGTATTCTCTTCTTGTCCAAACTATTTATCGTCCACGTTTCACTTCCATACATAGCCACACTCCATACAAATACTTTCAGAAACGACTTCATGACACTTAAATCTATACTCGATGTTAACAAATTTCTCTTCTTCAGAGACGCTTTCCTTGCCATTGCCAGTCTACATTTTATATTCTCTCTACTTCGACCATCATCAGTTATTTTGCTCCCCAAATAGCAAACCTCATTTTCTACTTTAAGCGTCTCATTTCCTACTCTAATACCCTCAGCATCACCCGATTTAATTCGACTACATTCCATTATCCTCGTTTTGCTTTTGTTGACGTTCTTCAACAGTAGAGACAAAAGTAGTAGTCGATCTTTGAACCAAGTCTTTTTCAACGTTAATGAGATAAGATGTCCATGGTTACAAGGAATGTCTTGACATTGTATAGTTACTCTCTGATACTAAAATGCATATTTTATTTACGTATTTAACACAAAAATATCAAACTGACGAGTTGTAGATTTTATAGCTATCTTTTGTATTAGCTATGGTTTTTAATTTACAGACATGTACTCAGTTTTTTACATTTTCTTAGACTCCACGTTTACACGTCTGGTATAGGTTTAGTTTCATTTATATTGGGCTTTCCAGGAGACGTCACACTACGGAAACATGATTGTACACAGAAGTGAACTTCTCCTCCCGAAGCAAATCGATAACCACGAATGTCTTACTCCAGGGTTCACAAAATATGGATATCGCATGAGGAGAGATCGGCGCTGTGTCGAGAATTTGAAAGGACTTCCCAGCGAAACTTCTGCAGCGTGTTCACCCAAATGCTTGTACGATCGTTGCGAGTACGCCGCAGAAGTTCGCTGGGAAGCCCTTGCACATCCTCGACACAGCGCCGATCCCTCTCTATGCGATTTACACATTTTTGGAGCCATGAAGAAAGATATACGTGTTTTAGATTTGCTTCGTACGAAGAGATGCATACCTGGGTGCAATCATGGTTCTGTTAGCAGTCTTATTTTTCATAAATATTGTCTCACAATGAGACAAATGTGCTTATGTTTATGGCGACTACTTTTGTAATAATAAATAATTTACTTACTTTTTTCCGTCAGTCTTTTTCTCATTTGACTGCGGCTTCGCATCGGAACGTAATATCAACACAGTACACACAGATTCCACAAGCGAGCCATGACAAGCATGAAGATGCAGCGCGACCACCAAAAGGACACAGCACAGAATGCAGAACGCAGAATGATTTTGTCTAGCATTCAACGGACACGCTTCGACCAAACTCTTCAGCGTGTGTATCTGATGGGTTCAGCCAATGACACTTCAAAAATTATTCGACTACAGATATACCTTCACCTTGCCAGCAAAAGACTGTAATATACACTACTGACCATTAAAGTTGCTACACCAAGAAGAAATGCAGATGATAAACGGGTATTCATTGGACAAATATATTGTACTAGAACTGACAAGTGATTACATTTTGACGCAATTTGGGTGCGTAGATCCTGAGGAACCAGTACCCAGAACAACCACCTCTTTTCGTAATAACGGCCTTGATACACCTGGGCATTGCGGCAAACAGAGCTTGGATGGCGTGTACAGGTACAGCTGTCCATGAAGCTTCAACACAATACCACAGTTCATCAAGAGTAATGACTGGCGTATTGTGACAAGCCAGTTGCTCGGCCACCATTGACCAGACGTTTTCAGTTGGTGAGAGATGTGGAGAATGTGCTGGCCAGGCCAGCAGTCGAACATTTTCTGTATCCAGAAAGGCCCGTACAGGACCTGCAACATGCGGTCGTGCTTTATCCTGCTGCAATATAGGGTTTCGCAACGATCGAATGAAGGGTAGAGCCACGGGTCGTAACTCATCGGAAATGTAACGTTCACTGTTCAAAGTGCCGTCATTGCGGACAAGAGGTGACCGAGTCGTTTAACAAATGGCACCCCATACCATCACGCCGGGTGATAGGCCAGTATGGCGATGACGAATATGCTTTCAATGTGCGTTCACCGCCATGTCGCCATAACACGGATGCGACCATCATGATGCTGTAAACAGAACCTGGATACATCCGAAAAAATGACGTTGTGCCATTTGTGCACCCAGGTTCGTTGTTGAGTACACCGTCGCAGGCGTTCCTGTCTGTGATGCAGCGTCAAGGGTAACTGCAGCCATGATCTCCGAGCTGGTAGTCCATACTGAGGCAAATGTCGTCGAATTGTTCGTGCAGATGGTTGTTGTCTTGCAAACGTCCCCATCTGTTGACTTAGGGATCGAGACGTGGTTGCACGATCCGTTACAGCCATGCGGATAAGATGCCTCTCATCTCGACTGCTAGTGATACGAGGCAGTTGCAATCCAGCACGGCGTTCCGTATTACCCTCCTGAACCCACCGAGTCCATATTCTGCTAACAGTCATTGGATCTCTACCAATGCGAGTAGCAATGTCGCGATACGATAAACCACAATCGCGATATGCTACAATCCGACCTTTATCAAAGTCGGAACGGGATGGTGCGCATTTCTCCTCCTTACACGAGGCATCACAACAACGTTTCACCAGGCAACGCCGGTCAACTGCTGTTTGTGTATGAGAAATCGGTTGTAAACTTTCCTAATGTCAGCACGTTGTAGGCGTCGCCACTGGCGCCAACCTTGTGTGAATGCTCTGAAAAGCCACTCATTTGCATATCACAGCATCTTCTTCCTGTCAGTTAAATTTCACGTCTGGTGCACGTCATCTTCGTGGTGTCGCAATTTTAATGGCCAGTAGCGTATATTGGGCTTTCCAGGAGACGTCACACTACGGAAACATGATTGTACCCAGATGTGTACCTCTCCTCCCGAAGCAAATCCATAACCACGAATGTCTATCTCCAGGGCTCAGAAAATATGAATATCGCGTGAGGAGAGACCGGCGTTGTGTCGAGGATGTGCAAGGGCTTCCCAGCGGAACTTGTGCAGCGTGTTCACCCAAATGCTTGTACGATCGTTGCGAGTACGCTACAGAAGTTCGCTGGGAAGCCCTTGCACATCCTTGACACAGCACCGATTCGTCTCTATGCGATTTACACATTTTTGGAGCCTTGAAGAATGACATCCATGTCTTCGATTTGCTTCGTACGAAGAGGTGCATGCCTGGGTGCCATCATGGTTCCGTTGGCAGTCGTATTTTTCATAAAGGCATTGTTCATCTTGTCTCACGGTGAGACAAATGTGGTAATGTTTATGACGAAATAATAAACAATTTAGTCCCTTTTTTACATCCGTCTTTTCCTCATTTGACTGCGGCTCCCCATCGGCACGCAATTTCAACTCAGTGCACACAGATTACACAAGCCAGCCAGAACAAGCGTGAAGATGCAGCGCAACCATCAACAGGAAACAGCACAGAATGTGGAACGCAGAATGATTTTGTCTAGAATTCAACGGACCACGCTTCGACCAAACTCCTCCGCGTGTGTACCTGACGGGTCCAGCCAACGATACTTAAAAAATTCTTCGATTACAGATATATCTTCACCTTTCCAGCAGAAGACCGTAATGTACTTAGCAGTCGAGAACCCGGGACAGAATGTCTTTGCAGTAATTTAGCGATTTAACACCCCACGTAAAAATAAATAACAAATGGCTCAAATGGCTCTGAGCACTATGGGACTTAACGTCTAAGGTCATCAGTCCCCTAGAACTTAGAACTACTTAAACCTAACTAACCTAAGGACATCACTCACATCCATGCCCGAGGCAGGATTCGAACCTGCGACCGTAGCGGTCACGCGGTTCCAGACTGAAGCGCCTAGAACCGCACGGCCACACCGGCCGGCAATAAATAACACGAAAGGTGATTTTTAATGAACGGGTTTCAACATCAACAAATTTCATTCCCACACTTCCGCACAGAACTAGAGGTGGTGCAAATGATTTGGAAAATTTCCATAGTTTAACACCATCCTGATAAAGTGTGAGGTAGCGTTTACATAGAAATTCCTTCTGTGGAACCAGCATGATGAAGATCGCTTGTAACAGTGACGAAACTGTACTCTATAAAACTATGTGACGATGCGGTTACATACCAGGTTGGTGAGTAAGTTCGTAGCGGTTATGGTTTGCAACCTGGTAGTCCGGTTCCTATGAATTTATTTATCGATTGTCATTTTTTATTTATGGCTCACTGTTGCTATTTGAATTTACATATTGTCATTTTGTCCTTTGGAGATAGTGAGTGGAGCAGTGGGCACTAGAAAATGGAGTGCCAAGTGGAGAAATCGGAACGTTTCTGACATGTTGTTCTGTTTGAGTTCAATAGAGGGGCCACAGTAGCGGAGGCAGCTAGGAACATTTGTTCCGTGTATGGGGATAATGCCGTTCGTCAGAGGACGGTAAGAAACTGCTTTTCTCGTTTTAAGGAGGGTTGTTTTGACATTAGTGACACTCCAAGTTGAGGAAGACTTACGGAGTTTGATGAAGATCGTTCAGACGCATTAATTCACAATAGTCTACGTTAGTGTACTCGAGAACTGAGAAACGTGATAAACTGTGATGATTCTATACTATGCGACTTTTTCATGCAGTGGGGAAGGTAAGAAATAGGGGGTATGGATACAGCATGCTCTAAACCAAAATCATACAGATCAGTGGCTGGCCATACATGCATCTCTGCTTGATCGTCGTCAATTAGCTCTTAAACAACTCTGATAATTCCTATCCCGTACCATTACTGATGAAGAGAAATGGTGTCTTTACTCTAACACAAGGAAAAGAAAGGAGTGGTTGAGTCCAAACAAAGCAGCAATTCCCCGTACAAAGACCTGTGCGCATCCACAAAAGATATTATTATGCATCTGGTGTAACAGCGATGGTGTGATGTACTAAGAGCTGTCAACAGCTGACACGTCTTGCAGACGCAATTCAAGATCAGTGACGATGGAGACTGCGTGAAGTAATACATTCTGCTAGACTGACAAAAAACACCATTCAGGAGTTGATTTGGAAGTCATTCCCCACCTGCCTTATTCATCTGATCTTGTGGCGTCAGGTTATTGACCTTTCCCGCTTTTGTTAAAATACAGGGAGCCAAAGGCTATTTACAGTTTGTACAGAAATCAGAATTCAGTTGTAAGACTCGAGGGGCATGAAAGGGAAGCAGTGGTTGGGAAGGGAGTGAGACAGGGTTGTAGCCTATCCCTGATGTTATTCGATCTGTATATTGAGTAAGCAGTAAAGGAAACAAAAGAAAAATTCGGAGTAGGAATTAAAATCCATGGAGAAGAAATAACAACTTTGAGGTTCGCCGATGACATTGTAATTCTGTCAGAGACAGAAAAGGACCTGGAAGAGCAGTTGAACGGAATGGACAGTGTCTTGAAAGGAGGATATAAGATGAACATCAACAAACGCAAAACGAGGATAATGGAATGTAGTCGAATTAAGTCAGGTGATTCTGAGGGAATTAGATTACGAAATGACAAACTTAAAGTAGTAAAGGAGTTTTGCTATTTGGGGAGCAAAATAACTGATAATGGTCGAAATATTGAGGATATAAAAAGTAGACTGGCATTGGCAAGGATAGTGTTTCCGAAAAAGAGAAATTTGTTAACATCGAGTATACATTAAAGTGTCAGGAAGTATTTTCTGAAAGTATTTGTATGGAGTGTAGCCATGTATGGAAGTGAAACATGGACGATAAACAGTTTGGACAAGAAAAGAATAGAAGCTTTCGAAATGTGGTGCTACAGACGAATGCTGAAGATTATATGGGTAGATCACATAACTAATGAGGAGGTATTGAACAGAATTGGAGAAAAGAGGAGTTTGTGGCACAACTTGACTACACAAAGGGATCGGCTGGTAGGACATGTCCTAAAGCATCAAGGGATCACCAATTTAGTATTGGAGGGCAGTGTGGAGGGTAAAAATCGAAGAGGGAGATGAATACACTAAGCAGATTCAGAAGGATGTAGGTTGCAGTAGGTACTGGGAGATGAAGAAGCTTGCACAGGATAGAGTAGCATGGAGAGCTGCATCAAACCAGTCTCAGGACTGAAGACCACAACAACAACAACAATATCAGATAACCTTCAAGGAACTTCCGTTCCAGATGAAAACGAGCTCCGAACACGACTCGACGAGTTCTTCGCCTCAAAACGATGTAATTGCTACTGTCGCGGAGTCGAAAAGTTACGCCATCGTTGATAGACTGTTGTAAATGGTGAAGGAAAATACAGTATTAATGACCAAAGTTTCCGGTACGTGTATCTGGTTTGTTTGTTAAACTCGTGGAAACACGCTACGAACTTATGCCCCAACCTAATATTTAAGGTGATGACAGTAGTGGAAGCATATTTTTATTCAATATACTTAACACGAAAATTTGTATGGTGTTTATTTAACAGCTGTTCCTGCTTGTGGCCTTACTGCTAGGTCAATTGAGAGAGTGAGGAAAGTCACGAAATATGAGGGCTGCAGTGGAATCTGAGTGCAAATAGAGGAGGAAGGCGGAGGGGGTGAGGTGCCTGGGAGAGATGGCATGGTAGTGGGGGCACTCTTGTGACGAACGTGTGTGTGTGTGTGTGTGTGTGTGTCTTGTAACAGCTGGCTCCTGGCAGATATTTCCGCGCGTTATTTACCGCTCATTGTCACCAGCGGAATACCTGTCGTCACCGAGAAGAGTCTAACCCTTAAACAGACTTAGCGAAATCTGACCGCATCATTCAGGGTGTACTAGGAATATCCCGAAATCCCCAAGTCCGATCTCAAAGGTAACTAATGCTCACGACCGCTACAGCGAGTATTTATAGCAAACGTGATTTGCATCCTCGTAGCGGCGCTGCTAGCACCACTCATGCGCGACTAATGCGAAGTCTGAACAGACATCATGTTTGAGAAGTAGAATCACACCTACCAACTTTCGTTTATGCCACGCAACTCCTTCTTGGAACTGCGATTTTTTACCGTCATTGTATGATATTTGAACTTGTAGTGGTATGGGATGCCCTAGCACCTTGCAGTAATCGAGGTCCTATTTTTTGTTCTAGCAGCTGCGGCGGCGGCGGTGGCTGTGATCTGACGTGAGGTCCGGACCATGGGGTGAGTGAAAGCTTTGTGCCGAATCTTCTGCTCACGGCCGTATGCTTGGCTTCTTCTGACGTTGTCTGATTGATTCCACCTCTCTACTGTAATATCCATTATAGAAACACATGAAACTACCGATTTCTAATAGAGGATGAATCAATTTAATTAAACTAAATTTTTACTAAGAAAAAGTATCACAAAACTTCGTGTAAGGTGGTAACGGAGCTTCATATTACTTCGCAACTGTGATTTTAATAACTACACAATTACGCTTAAACTGATTTATTAGCAATGTAACGTTCATCGACAGAGAGGCGTTTCCACGATACTATCTTCCTATGAGCTGAATACTAAACTGGAGGACCACTCAGTTAAGCCACGGGGTGACGCTATACGCCACAGCCACGATGTTAGGTCGTGACAAGCCGTAAAAGTGTTCTACTATGCAGTAGAAATGAAATTAATGGTTACTAATTAGAAGTGGCGATGTTTATGTTTAGTTGGTAGTTCAGTGAAAGCACTCGCCAATATGGCGTAACTACCAAACACCCTCACGGTTTTCTACGCAAAACGCCTTTGAATTTCTCTCCAGCTTAGTACAGAGCTGGCTGGTATCTTGTGATGTTTTTTCTTCGTATGTGAGTGCCTCCAAGATTGCTACGATCTCTGCCGTCGTTGTTCTCATTACAAAAGAAAGTTTACACATTCAAAACTGCATGGTTGTTGCATCAGTGTAAGCACAAAAATGACCCTGCATGGCTGAAACAGCAGATAAACAATAGTTTACGATGCAGAGTATCGTAAAAGTGGAAAGCGAGGGTAGAAAAATTGAAAATATAGGAAAAACCGAAGCTATGAGGTTCAGAAACCATGAAGCTTCCTTTAAAATGTCATTGGAAGGAAAGACCTGGAACAAAAAAAAAAAAACCTTTGATGTACTTAAAAAGTTCTGTGACAGAAAGTAGAGGCTGTAAGGAGGAAAAAAAGTAACAGAATATCTGTGGGTAAAAGAACTTTTGAAGAGCGAAAATTTTCATCACAGCAAAACCATTCTGGCAAAATGAAGAAAACTATTGGCCTGCTCGTATGTCTGTAGTGTAGTACAATGAGGTGACAAAAGTCATCGGATACTTCCTAATATCGTGTCGGACCTTCTTTTGCCCGAAGTAATGCAGCAACTCGATGTGATACGGACTCAACAAATCGCTGGAAGTAATGCCACGCTGCCTCTATAGCCGTCCACGATTGCGAAAGTGTTGTCAGTGCAGGATTTGGTGCACTAACTGACCTCTCGATGGCGACCCATAAATATTCGATGGGTGGCCAAATCATTCAATGGAAGTGTTCACAATGTTCTTCAAACCAATCGCGAACAATTGTGGCCTGGTGACATGGCACAGTGTCATCCATAAAAATTCCATCGTTGTTTGAGAATATGAAGTTCACGAATGGCTGAAAATGCTCTACAGATAGCTGAACATAATCATTTACAGACAAAGATATGTTCAGTTGGACCAGAGGACCCAGTATATTACAGCCAAACACAGCCCACAGAGTTATGGACACATCATCAGCTTGCACAGTGCTTTGTTGACAACCTGTTCCCAGGGCTTCTTGGGGTCTGCGCCACACTTGAACCCTAGCATCAGCTCTTACCAACTGAATTCGGGACTAATCTGATCAGGTCACGGTATTCCAGTCGTCTAGGGTGCAACCGAAATCGTCACTAGCCCAGGAGACGCGCTGCAGGCGACGTCGTGTTTACAGCAAAGGCACTCGCATCGGTCCTCTGCTGCCATAGCCTACTAGCGCCAGATTTTGCCGCACTGGCCTAACGGGTATGTTCGCCGTACGTCCGACATTGATTTCCGAGGTCATTTCACGCAGTCTTGCTTGTCTGTAAGTACTGACAACTGTACGCAAACGCCGCTGCTGTCGGTAGTTAAGTGAAGGCTGTCGGCCGCTGCATTTCTGTGGTGAGAGATATTGTCTGAAATTTGGTATTTCCGCACACTCTTGACGCTGTGGATCTCGAATATTGAATTCCCTATCGATTTCCGAAATGGCATGCGTCTAGCTCCTACTACCATTTCGCGGCCAAAGTCCGTTAATTCACTCGGGCAGCCACAATCTTGTCTGAAACCTTTTCACATGAAACACCTGAGTACAAATGACAGCTCCGAAAATGCACTAACCTTTTATACCTTGTGTACGCGATACTTCCGCCATATGTATATGTGCATATCGCTGTACCAGGACTGTAGTCACCTCGGTGTATTACAATGGACAGTTGCTAATTCGAACCTCGACAAACTGAATTTGTCGATAAATCTAAATAACAGTCCGCTCCATTGAAATGAACTCCGTTAACTCCAAGAAATTAAATATGTTTTGGTACACTCAATAAATGAATGCGATACTCGGTAATTCGAATTGTTGCGTTATTCAATTTTGTGCGACAGTTCTTTGTTTACTCAAGAACACATAATGTGCTATAGTACATAAGTCAGTTGTAAAAAGACTTCAAAGAAGTAGAAGTGTTCACCTCCCACAGTAAGAAACTTGTGTTGAAACGTTGGAAGGTGGTGTGAAAAAGAAAGATGTGGCGAAAACTTTCGGGATTCCTCCACTCACACTCTCAACAATTCTGAAGCAGAAATATTGGATTTTTGAAAACGTATCATACGGATCAAAGACATTTTTAAGGAGAAGAAGAAAATGAAGAAGGAGAGCATAAGGAGGAGGAGGAGGAGCAGGCGAGCAGACGCTGTTCCATCTGTTACCCATAAAGAAGATATCGACTGATGGTACTCTCGTCACCCTTTGGTCCCTCCTATCCATGACCTTCTCTCTGCCATTGATGGTGCCGCCTGTTCAGTCGTCTTTCTCTGGGTCCCAAGTCATATGGGCATCCCAGGGAATGAACTGGCTGACCGTTTGGCTAGAGAAGCAGATACTTATCCCCCCCCCCCCCATTTCCTTTCATGATTCCAGCTGCGGATATGCGGATCTACGTCAAATCTCTCTTTGCGCAAAAGTGAAATGCCATCTGGAGCGCAACTGCTCGTAGTAATAAACTTCACACAATCAAGAAGTTTTCTGCAGTCTGGCGCTCTTCTTTCCACTCCCCTCGGAAGGAGTCCACTGTTTTATGCCGTTTACGCATTGGTCACACCAGGCTCACCCATTGTTTCCTCCTACCTAAGGACCCACCCCCATAGTGTGGTAGTGGAGAGAGTATCTCACATGGTGGAATGTCCCGTTCTTTCGCCCCTTCATGTATAGTCTTCCCTTTTCCTTAAGGGGACATTGTATGTCCTATGCCGCCAATGTTGTGACCCATTATCTTGAAAACTAGTTAAGACACCAACTTACAATATTCCATAATTATTGAATGCAACTTTCTAGATACACTGAACTATAATTATTTCTAAAATTGTATTGTGGGGCATATTATCATTTTTTTTCAAACACTCGATTTTTTGACAGAATTTTGTAAATAAATGAACTTAAAAAACAAAACAACTCATGATATTTTAAATATTCTTGTTCTGTATGTGTTGAATCTCACACTTGGTATGCTGCGAAAATGTAATGTCTCTACCATCTGTACTTTTTTTTAGAAAACGGGTCATTTATTGCAAAAAAATGTAGTTCAGAGATATTGATATTTAGAACTTTTTTTTATAACAAATTCTTATACAGATTAACATTTCTGCGTCTTTAATGAAATATAATTGCCCTGGCCCATAGTCTCTGCCTTCTTCAGTGTCACAACAGCCCAGTGCTTCCCTCCTCCTTCTCTTTCTTGCTTCTTTTGTCAATTGCTGGGCAGCTAAGTCTGCTTCACGTACACGAAGTTCATCCAGTTCCCGCAGTCCTGTAGCTGTATTCTGTCCAGATCCTACCCCTAACTTCTCCAGAACCTTAAGTCTTTCATAGTTCCCACCATTAAAAGTTATTGCAGCATCAGACACTGCTAACTTTAGAGTCATAAGGCCAAGAAATACATTTTTAGGCACACGGCACCACACAACATTATTGAAGGACTCATTCACATACTGAGTCTTCCCATGTAAACACTTCTTTAGTAGATCAGGATTTGCCAAATCTCTGTAAATAGGTTTGTGTTCCTCCATTACTGCCAAAGGAAGAGAATGTTTATTTGTAAATTCATGTAGGGTGCCAGAAAATTCAGCTTGCCTATATTTACACCAAGTGTTTGGTGGAGGTGTACACAAAGAATGACGTGGCTTTTCATCAACTGATATTCGATGAAAGAAAGTGCTCCACACAGTTCTTTTCATCTTCTTTAAATTGTCACAGTTATTTCTAATGGCCTTCCTATAATATTCCTGTAATTCATCAATTACTTTGTCTGTTAGTCTTCCAGCACATTTTATTGTCTTGCCCTCAGACAGTTTTGTGTTACCCAGCTTGGTTGTTAGGTTATGCAGACGTGTTCCCATCCTTTTCTTTATATGTCCTACACACTCAAGGTTTTGTATAAGAACATCATATAGCTTACTGTTTTGTACTGCAATGAAAGCCTTGCTGTCTCCATCACCTAAGTAATTCACATATCTGACACCTCACTCCTTCTGCGAACGCTGGAAAATTTTAACTTCTCCTTTTACCTCCATTCGTCCACTTGTGCCATTATAATTTTTTATACACTGCTGCTTATGAAGTAACCTGTTCTTCTGGTTCACTGTACAACCTTGGCAGTATTGCAGATGTAAAACAATTTTTAGAACTAAACCCACGCTTTTGCCAGGCTCCATCCACAGCAATATTGATGTCTGTGTCACCCTCATTTTGTTCAACAGATTCTGATGTTTCAGCAACCATTGAATCTTCAGCTACAGCATTTACAGAGTCCCCAATTGCTGTTATATATTTCGTATACTTAGAAGGTGGTTTTGGCAAATTCAACACAGTGCAGAGAACATTACCAGCCCTTGCACCTTTACAAATGCGTCTAAGGCCATAGAACAGTCTCACATTAGTTTCATACAATTCATTACCTGTACACTTTCATGAAGTATGAAATGATTTTTTGTTTTTGTACTTCTGACGTTTAATAACTAATGTAGACACAACACCTATTCTAGCTCCAATATCCTCATAAAGTTTAACTTCACCACCACAAAGACAGCGAGAGACAGTTTCAGAAAGAACTTGTGCAAAGTTTTGCAGATCAATAATGATGTTGTCCATAATATTATTACTTGTACCACTGTCACCCGTTTCTAAAGTTACTTTATTTTTTGATGCACTAGGGGGTGTGGTCACTTCAGAAACATTATCGTGATTTCCTTCACTGCTAAAAAAATGTTCAAATGTGTGTGAAATCTTATGGGACTTAACTGCTAAGGTCATCAGTCCCTAAGCTTACACACTACTTAATCTAAACTATCCTAAGGACAAACACACACACACCCATGCCCGAGGGAGGGCTCGAACCTCCGCCGGGACCAGCCGCCTTCACTGCTAGCACACGTGTTTTCACTTACTTCATAAGAAAATGCAGGTCTCTCACATCTGTTACCCGCAAATTTGCCTTTCTTGAAGTTACTTTTAAGCTCGGTCACTTTATTTACTTATAAAAAGCAATAGAAGTTAGCTTGCTACAAAAATGATAATCGCAGTACTTTCAACGAAAACTAGTATCGGAAACAAAGGACTGATTTGTTTATTCGCAACGCCAACTTTTTTTTTTAGATGTAGCAGTAGGCACAAAACGAAGCAATTTACAGGTTTGTATACTGTGTAGATACCGAGATATGACTGTTCAACTGTGGCAGTATATGCGTAGCTGTGAAATTTGACAGTCACGCGTCAACATTAAAAATATTATTTGAAGGTCTCACAATTGTCTGATGTATTACATGCCAAAATGTTTCGGAAAGTCGAAAGTAAATTTTGGAGTAGAAAACAGAAAATTTCAAATTTCAACGAATTTCACGTACAATGCCCCTTAAATTTAATGTGAGTAGACGATCAACGGATGGTTGAACTGGTCCTCAGTTTCCTCCGTGGAAGTGGTTTTCATTTCCAGATATAAGCTTCTGCTTTAGTCTTGGAGCAGGGGCAGGTTGGTTGTGGTTGGGACTTCTTTTACAGTCTTCTCGGTATGTGACACCATGAACTTCCCCTTTTTTCCAGGTTTTAGATTTTGTCTCATCTTTCATGCCTCTATTGTGTGTGTTTAATGTTCATTATTTAATAATTTGACTACCCTGCCTGGATCCGTCCTCTTTTAGTGGACCCTCTTTCTTCTGTGACTAATTTCGGTATCACGCGACTGATGACTTGGCCGTTTGGTCCCATAGGCCCTCTCATCTACATCTACATCTACATCCATACTCCGCAAGCCACCTGACGGTGTGTGGCGGAGTGTACCTTGAGTACATCGGTTCTCCCTTCTATTCCAGTCTCGTATTGTTCGTATGCCTCTGTGTGGGTTCTAATCTCTCTGATTTTATCCTCATGGTCTCTTCGCGAGATATACGTAGGAGGGAGCAATATACTGCTTGACTCCTCGGTGAAGGTATGTTCTCGAAACTTCAACAAAAGCCCACACCGAGCTACTGAGCGTCTCTCCTGTAGAGTCTTCCACTGGAGTTTATCTATCATCTCCGTAACGTTTTCGCGATTACTAAATGATCCTATAACGAAGCGCGCTGCTCTCCGTTGGATCTTCTCTCTCTCTTCTATCAACCCTATCTGGTACGGATCCCACACTGGTGAGCAGTAGTCAAGCAGTGGGCGAAAAAGTGTACTGTAACCTACTTCCTTTGTTTCCGGACTGCATTTCCTTAGCATCTTCCAATGAATATCAGTCTGGCATCTGCTTTACCGACGATCAACCTTGGTTTGTTCATTCCATTTTAAATCATTCCTAATGCGTACTCCCAGATAATTTATGAAATTAACTGCTTCCAGTTGCTGACCTGCTATATTGTACCTAAATGATAAAGGATCTTTCTTTCTATGTATTCGCAGCACATTACACTTGTCTACATTGAGATTCAATTGCCATTCCCTGCACCATGCATCAATTTGCTGCAGATCCTCCTGTGTTTCAGTACAATTTTCCGTTGGTACAACCTCTCGATATACCACAGCATCATCCGCAAAAAGCCTCAGTGAATTTCCGATGTTATCCACAAGGTCATTTATGTATATTGTGAATTGCAACGGTCCTACGACACTCCCCTGCGGCACACCTGAAATCACTCTTACTTCGGAAGACTTCTCTCCATTGAGAATGACATGCTGCGTTCTGTTATGTTGGAACTCTTCAATCCAATCACACAATTGATCTGATAGTCCATATGCTCTTACTTTGTTCATTAAACGACTTTGGGGAACTGTATCGAACACCTTGCGGAAGTCAAGAAACATGGCATCTACCTGCGAACCCGTGTCTATGGGCCTCTGAGTCTCGTGGACGAATAGCGCGAGCTGGGTTTCAGACGATCGTCTTTTTCGAAACCCATGCTGATTACTACAGAGTAGATTTCTAGTCTCCCGAAAAGTCATTATACTCGAACATAATACGTGTTCCAAAATTCTACAACTGATCGACGTTAGAGATATAGGTGTATAGTTCTGCACATCTATTCGACGTCCCTTCTTGAAAACGGGGATGACCTGTGCCCTTTTCCAATCCTTTGGAACGCTACGCTCTTCTAAAGACCTACAGTACACCGCTGCAAGAAGGGGGGCAAGTTCCTTCGCGTACTCTGTGTAATATCGAACTGGTATCCCATAAGGTCCAGCGGCCTTTCCTCTTTTGAGCGATTTTAATTGTTTCTCTATCCCTCTGTCGTCTGTTTCGATATCTATCCGGCCGAAGTGGCCGTGCGGTTAAAGGCGCTGCAGTCTGGAACCGCAAGACCGCTACGGTCGCAGGTTCGAATCCTGCCTCGGGCATGGATGTTTGTGATGTCCTTAGGTTAATTAGGTTTAACTAGTTCTAAGTTCTAGGGGACTAATAACCTCAGCAGTTGAGTCCCATAGTGCTCAGAGCCATTTGAGCCAGTTGTTTCGATATCTACCATTTTGTCATCTGTGCGAGAATCTAGAGAAGGAACTACAGTGCAGTCGTCCTCTGTGAAACAGCTTTGGAAAATGACATTTAGTATTTCGGCCTTTAGTCTGTCATCCTCTGTTTCAGTACAATTTTGGTCACAGAGTGTCTGGACATTTTGTTTTGATCCACCTACCGCTTTGACATAAGACCAAAATTTCTTAGGATTTTCTGCCAAGTCAGTACATAGAACTTTACTTTCGAATTCATTGAACGGCTCTCGCATAGCCTTCCTCACACTATATTTCGCTTCGCGTAATTTTTGTTTGTCTGCAAGGCTTTGGCTATATTTATGTTTACCGAGCGAGGTGGCGCAGTGGTTAGCACACTGGACTCGCATTCGGGAGGACGACGGTTCAATCCCGTCTCCGGCCATCCTGATTTAGGTTTTCCGTGATTTCCCTAAATCGCTTCAGGCAAATGCCGGGATGGTTCCTTTGAAAGGGCACGGCCGATTTCTTTGCTGTGAAGTTCCCTTTGCTTCCGCAGCAGTTTTCTAACTCGGCTGTTGTACCACGGGGGCTCTTTTCCATCTCTTACGATCTTGTTTGGCACATACTCACCTAATGCATATTAATCAATCACCTAAAAAGAAGCAAAGTTGTCGTTCGAAACGTAGTTCATGTACACTATCTGTTCAAAAATATCCAGAGATCCCTATGTAACGCGGAATTGACCACTGGAGGCCACGGGAGGCGGACTCATCGGTATAAACGGAGTCTGGGAGTGTTGTGTTGTCAGTAGAGGTCAGCCAGGAGAGCTTCGTGACTTCGAATGTGGACAAGTCATTGGTTGTCACCTTAGTAACAAATTCATTGGGGACATGTCAGCCCTTCTAAAACCACCAAAGTCGACTGGTGATGACGTGCTTCTGGAATGGAAACGAGAAGGAACAAGCATAGTTGGACCAAGACTATGCAGATCTCAAGCACTGACAGACAGGACTGTCTACCACTGCGGAAGGTAGCTGCAAAAAATCACATGAAACCAGCCGAAAGAGTCACTCCACTGTTACAAAGTGCTACCGGCAGTCCACCTAGCACAATGACTGTTCTTGGGGAGTTAAAATGTATAAAGTGCGATGGTCGAGCAGCGCCTGGTAGGCCGCACTTTTCAGTAGTCAGCGCTAAGCGACGCTTGAGGAGGTGTAGTGAGAAACGCCACTGGACAGTGGATCACTGGAAACGAGTGATTTGGAGTCACGAATCACGCTGTACCCTGAGGAAGTCCGACAGGAATGCTTAAATTCGGCGGATGGTAGGAGAACGTTACTTGCCGTAAAGTGTAGCGCCAACAGTGAAGAACGGAAGAGGTAGTGTTAAGGCATGGGGTTGTTTTCCGTGGTTGGATTGTGGTCCTAGTATTGCCCTTAAGGAAACGTTGAATGCGGAAGGATATGAAGATATTTTACTGCATAGTGTACTGCGTACGGTAGAGGAACAGTTCGGACACGGCGACTGTGTCAGCGTGACAATGCTCCCTGTCATAAAGCAGCATATGCGAGGCAATGGTTTGTGCACAGTAACATTTCTGGTCTGCCAAGAGTCCCGATCTGAACCCAACGGATCATCTTTGGGACGAATCTGAACGTCAGCGTCGTTGCAAACCCCAGTATCCAACATCATTTCCTTACCTGGTTTCGACTTCTGAGGAGTGTTCCCAGCAGATTTAAATTGGTCGTAAAGGTGAAGACTGGACACAGTCAATATTAAAGTCCACTATTACGTCTACGGCTACTTTTGATCAGACAGTGCACGTCTTTGTAACGGAAGTAGACGAAGATGTATATGGTTATATCGCAAAATACGCTTCTCCAGGCACGCTGGATGTCACTGAATTAGAAAAATTCACTGATTTCTTTGCAAAGTAAGACAGAAATTTTTGTATGTTTTTGGATATTTGAATGAACTTTCAGTTTTTAATTTTAAATTAAGCAGAAAATAATGAAAAGTAAAAAGAAATGTTTCTTTTGATTTCTAATTACTGCTTTGTAAAAAAAATATGAATGTTATTGAAACTGTGTTTTTTTTTCTTTCTTTCACTTGCCGTACATCCCGTCTAGTAAGGGCTCCGATGTAGTCAAGGATTTGGCAAATTTTATTTAATTTAACTTTGCCAGTTCCGCATAACTCCATTCCTGATGGAGGAAAGTCGTGTGCGCTACCTGTGCGTGTATCGTCTAAACATTTGCCTGTGTGTGGTATGTTACCTGTTTATGTGTTATATTTTCCGAGGCGGAAATTGGAGGTAAGCCCAGAATTTGCTTAAACGACCAATGGAAACCGCGTAAAAATCACACCCAGGCTAACTTGTGCAGTAGTGACTTTATTAAGGCCCTTGCAAACGATCAAACGATTTGTCAAACGTGACTAGGTTGTCAAATTCTTTGACGGGCTAGTGAAACATAGACCGCGTTTGATGTGCTTCAGGAAAATTTTGATTGAGCGCAGATTTTATAGGATGTCGTTTGTATCGATGTTTCTCGGCGTGTGCTTAGCGAGCACTGTATAATGAGTTTGCGTAATTGTAAAAAGTACGAACAAATAGTTTATTCTAAAAACAAAGGAGCACTGGAAATTACGAAAATGGTAGAGGAGTTGTGTCTTTTCGCAAACACATATTAAGCAGCAATACGTTAAGAAGAAAATGAATGTCCTACTCGTAGTATATAAGTGGGAGAGCGATGAGAGTAAATACATAAATAAAAATATCAAAACCCTTCGTTTCTTCCACGGACGTTGTATGTATTCCCACTTTGTCATATTTTAATGCCGGCCGCGGTGGTCTAGCGGTTCAGGCGCTCAGTCCGGAACCGCGCGACTGCTACGGTCGCAGGTTCGAATCCTGCCTCGGGCATGGATGTGTGTGATGTCCTTAGGTTAGTTAGGTTTAAGTAGTTCTAAGTTCTAGGGGACTGATGACCACAGATGTTAAGTCCCATAGTGCTCAGAGCCATCATATTTTAATGAACTTTCATTGGAGGACCAAGGGGAGAGAATACATTTTTGCGTAGCTGTAGCTTCGTTTTCAACCTGAGTGCGAATTAATTCTAACAGGTTATTAAAAGTTTGCCTGTGCGTTCAAAGGAAGTTGATGTAATCAACAAGTTATGTTTATAACATATTCTTTAGCAGATTTTGATACATATACACACATCAAAAAATGTTTTACATCACCTCGGTTCAGGGAGTTCCGGAACCCGTACAGAAAATTGGAATAGAGATCAACATAAACATCATTTCCGCCCTTTTTATTGCTCACGAAAACCACACTTTGCATGTTGTACCACCATACAGCGAGACCTTCAGAAGTGGTGGTCCAACTTGCTGTACACACCGGTACATCTAATACTCAGCAGCACGTCCTCTTGCATTAATGCATGCCTATATTCGTCGTGGCATACTATCCACAAGTTCATCAAGGCACTGTTGCTCCAGATTGTGCCACTTCTCAACGGCGATTCGGCGTAGATCCCTCAGAGTGGTTTGTGGGTCACGTCGTCCATAAACAGCCCTTTTGAATCTATGCCAGGTACGTTCGATAGGGTTCATGTCTGGAAAACATGCTGGCTACTCTAGTCGAGCGATTTCGTTATCTTTAATGAAACCATTCACAAGATGTGCACGATGGGGGCGCGACGTGTCGTCCATGAAGACGAATGCCCGTCCAATATGATGCCGATATAGTTGCACTGTCGCTCGGAGGATGGTATTCGTACAGCCGTTACCGCGACTTCTATGACCAGCGGGGTGCGTCGGCCCACATAATGCCACCTCTAAACAGCAGGGAACCTCCACCTTGCTGCACTCGCTGGACAGTGTGTATAAGGCGTTCAGCCTGGCCGGGTTGCTTCCAAACACGTTTCCGGCATTTGTCTGGTTGAAGGCATATGCGACACTCATTGGTGAAGAGAACGTGATGCCATCCTGAGCGGTCCATTCGGCATGTTGTTGGGCCCATCTGTACCGCGCTGCATGGTGTCGTGGTTGCAAAGATGAACACCGCCATGGACGTCTGGAGTGAAGTTGCGCATCATGCAGAGTACTGCGCACAGTTTGAGTCGTAACACGACGCCCTATGGCTGCACTAAAAGCATTATTCAACATGGTGGCGATGCTGTCAGGATTCCTCCGAGCCGTAATCCGTAGGTAGCGACCATCCACTGCGGCAGTAACTCTTAGGCGGCCTGTCTCTCTGTACCTCCTCCATGTCCGAACAACATCGCTTTGTTTCTCTCCCTGACGCCTGGACACTTCCCTAGTTGAGAGCCCTTCCTGGCACAAAGCAACCATGCGGACGCGATCGAACAGCGGTATTGACCGTCTAGGCAT
The DNA here is from genome assembly GCF_023898315.1 of Schistocerca nitens. Classification (NCBI taxonomy): domain Eukaryota; kingdom Metazoa; phylum Arthropoda; class Insecta; order Orthoptera; family Acrididae; genus Schistocerca; species Schistocerca nitens. Next base: position 538,995,134 of record NC_064621.1, on the reverse strand, counting down.
GGTTGAACTACAGACAACACGAGCCGTGTACCTCCTTCCTGGTGGTATCACTGGAAGTGATCGGCTATCGGAGCCCTCCGTCTAATAGGCGCTTGCATGGTTGTTTACACCTTTGGGCAGTTTTCAAATGGCTCTGAGCACTATGGGACTTAACAGCTGAGGTCATCAGACCCCTATAACTCAGAACTACTTAAACCTAACTAACCTAAGGACATCACATACATCCATGCCCGAGGCAGGATTCGAACCTGCGACCGTAGCGGTCGCGCGGTTCCAGACTGAACCCCGGCCGGTTGGGCAGGTTAGTGACATATCTGAACAGTCAGAGGGACTGTGTCTGTGACGCAATATCCACAGTCAACGTCTATCTTCAGGAGTTCTGGGAGCCGTGTGAGACAAAACTTATTTTGATGTTCATAGATACCTCTATATTTCAACCGTTCCCTGGAGCACCGAGCGAGGTGGCGCAGTGGTTAGACACTGGACTCGCATTCGGGAGGACGATGGTTCAATCCCGCGTCCGGCCATCCTGATTTAGGTTTTCCGTGATTTCCCTACATCGCTCCAGGCAAATGCCGGGATGGTTCCTTTCAAAGGCACGGCCGACTTCCTTCCCTGTCCTTCCCTAATCCGATGAGACCGATGACCTCGCTGTCTGGTCTCCTTCCCCAACACAACCAACCAACGTTCCCTGGACCAGCGCCTTGTTTTCTATTTTTTCTTTATATTCTCTGCTAAAATAAAAGCAAGACGGCGTAAATTAATAAGTGATGGTACTGATACCCCGTGGTACACACAATGGGTCAGATCACTGTTGCAAAAGCAACGAAAAAAGCATGCCAAATTTAAAAGAACGCAAAATCCCGAATATTGGCAAAGTTTTGTAGACGTTCGAGATATAACGCGTACTTCAAAGCGAGATGGTTTTAATAATTTCCACAACGAAACTCCGTCTCGGAACCTGGCAGAAAACCGAAAGAGATTCTGGTCATACATGAATCACACCAGTGGCAAGACGCAATCAATACCTTCACTGCGCGTTATAACAACGGTGAAGTCACTGAAGACAGTGCCACTAATGCAGAGTTATTAAACACAGTTTTCCGAAACTCCTCCAAAGAAGACGCAGTAAATATTCCTGAATTCTAATCAAGAAAAACTGTAAAGATGAGAAACATAGAAATACACTCCTGGAAATGGAAAAAAGAACACATTGACACCGGTGTGTCAGACCCACCATACTTGCTCCGGACACTGCGAGAGGGCTGTACAAGCAATGATCACACGCACGGCACAGCGGACACACCAGGAACCACGGTGTTGGCCGTCGAATGGCGCTCGCTGCGCAGCATTTGTGCACCGCCGCCGTCAGTGTCAGCCAGTTTGCCGTGGCATACGGAGCTCCATCGCAGTCTTTAACACTGGTAGCATGCCGCGACAGCGTGGACGTGAACCGTATGTGCAGTTGACGGACTTTGAGCGAGGGCGTATAGTGGGCATGCGGGAGGCCGGGTGGACGTACCGCCGAATTGCTCAACACGTGGGGCGTGAGGTCTCCACAGTACATCGATGTTGTCGCCAGTGGTCGGCGGAAGGTGCACGTGCCCGTCGACCTGGGACCGGACCGCAGCGACGCACGGATGCACGCCAAGACCGTAGGATCCTACGCAGTGCCGTAGGGGACCGCACCGCCACTTCCCAGCAAATTAGGGACACTGTTGCTCCTGGGGTATCGGCGAGGACCATTCGCAACCGTCTCCATGAAGCTGGGCTACGGTCCCGCACACCGTTAGGCCGTCTTCCGCTCACGCCCCAACATCGTGCAGCCCACCTCCAGTGGTGTTGCGACAGGCGTGAATGGAGGGACGAATGGAGACGTGTCGTCTTCAGCGATGAGAGTCGCTTCTGCCTTGGTGCCAATGATGGTCGTATGCGTGTTTGGCGCCGTGCAGGTGAGCGCCACAATCAGGACTGCATACGACCGAGGCACACAGGGCCAACACCCGGCATCATGGTGTGGGGAGCGATCTCCTACACTGGCCGTACACCACTGGTGATCGTCGAGGGGACACTGAATAGTGCACGGTACATCCAAACCGTCATCGAACCCATCGTTCTACCATTCCTAGACCGGCAAGGGAACTTGCTGTTCCAACAGGACAATGCACGTCCGCATGTATCCCGTGCCACCCAACGTGCTCTAGAAGGTGTAAGTCAATTACCCTGGCCAGCAAGATCTCCGGATCTGTCCCCCATTGAGCATGTTTGGGACTGGATGAAGCGTCGTCTCACGCGGTCTGCACGTCCAGCACGAACGCTGGTCCAACTGAGGCGCCAGGTGGAAATGGCATGGCAAGCCGTTCCACAGGACTACATCCAGCATCTCTACGATCGTCTCCATGGGAGAATAGCAGCCTGCATTGCTGCGAAAGGTGGATATACACTGTACTAGTGCCGACATTGTGCATGCTCTGTTGCCTGTGTCTATGTGCCTGTGGTTCTGTCAGTGTGATCATGTGATGTATCTGACCCCAGGAATGTGTCAATGAAGTTTCCCCTTCCTGGGACAATGAATTCACGGTGTTCTTATTTCAATTTCCAGGAGTGTAGATATCCTCGGTATAACAAAGCAGCTTAAATCACTTAATAAAGGCAAGGCCTTCGGTCCAGAGTGTATACGAGTCAGATTCCTTTTAGAGTATGCTGATAGAAGAGCTCCATATTTAGCAGTTATATACAACCGCTCACTCACAGAAAGTTCCGTACCTAAAGACTGGAAAAGAGCTCAAGTCACATCAATACCCAAAAACGGAAATAGGAGTAACCCGCTGAATTAAAGGCCCATTTCACTAACGTCGATTTGCAGTAAGGTTATGGAAGATTTACTGTGTTCGAACATTATGAATTACCTGGAAGAAAACGATTTATTGACACATAGTCAGCACCGATTCAAAAAACATCGTTCTTGTCAAACACAACTTGCTCTTTATACTCTTGAAGTAATCAGCGCTGTCGACAGTGGATGTCAAATTGATTCCATATTTTTAGATGTCCAGAAGGCTTTCGACACCGTTCCTCACAAGCGTCTTATAACCAAACTGCGTGCTTATGGAATATCGCCTCAGTTGTGCGACTGGATTCGTGATTTGCTGTCAGAAAGGCCACAGTTCGTAGCAATAGACAGAAAGACATAGAGTAAAACAGAAATAATATCCGGCGTTCCACAAGGAAGTGTTGTAGGCCCTCTATTGTTCCTGATCTATATTAACGACATAGGAGAGAAACTAAGTAGTCGCCTTTGATTGTTTGCAGATGATGCTGTCATTTACCGTCTTATGAAGTCATCAAATGAGCAAAACGGATTGCAAAATGATTTAGATAAGATACCTGTATGGTGCGAAAAGTGTCAATTGACCGTGAATAAAGAAAAGTGTGAATTTATTCACATGAGTCCTAAAAGAAATCCGCTAAATTTTGATTACGCGGTAGGGCACATAAATCTGAAGGCTGTAAATTCAACCAAATATTTAGGGATTACAATTACAGATAACCTAAATTAAAACGATCACATAGATAATGTTGTGGGTAGAACAAACCCAAGACTGCGATTCACTGGCAGAACACTTAGAAGGTACGACAGGTCTACTAAAGAGACGGCTTACACCACGTTTGTCCGCCCTATTCTTGAGTATTTCTGTGCGGTGTGGGATCCGCATCAGGTGGGACTGAAGGATGACATCGGAAAAGCTCAAAGAAGGACCGCTCGTTTTGTATTATCACGAAATAGGGGAGATAGTGTCACAGACAAGATACGTGAATTGGAGTGGCAATCATTGAAACAAAGGCGATTTCGTTGCGATGGGATCTTCTCATAAAATTTCAATCGCCAGTCTTCTCCTCCGATTGCAAAAACATTCTTTTGGCACCCATCTACATAGGGAGAAACAATCATGAAGATAAAATAAGAGAAATCGGGGCTTGCACAGAAAAAATTAAGTGCTCGTGTTTTCCGCGCGCCATTTGAGAGTGGAACGGTAGAAAGACAGCTTGAATTTGGTTCACTGAACACCCTGCCAGGAACTTTATTGTGAGTAGCAGAGTAATTACGCAGATGTAGATGAAATGCTTTCTCTCCTCTAGTCTCCAAGTACTTCGTGACACTTACATCGACAGCTGCTTCAGAAGTGAGGTTCAGTGCGACAAACATTGTTGGTACGTCTGAGCACTTGTTTGTCAAACCCTTGGAAGAAAGCTCCGAAATTGACCAAGTTTGTTCTTTACCAGGAGCCCTTAACAGACAGCGCTGATTCGATGTGGGTCTGACTGACCTACAAGTCATGCAAGTTAGTACTATACGAACTGATATTTTTGAAACTATAGCAATATTTTTTTAATTTTAGTTTTGGACGGGATATCCTTCAACTTTTTCTTGATACTTTCTTGGTAATTGACTTTTTCGTTAAATCTAACTCGCAGTTATTCGAATTTTTCTGTAGTCCCTTGTACTTCCAAATATACAGGGTGGTCCATTGTTCGTGACTGAGCCAAATATCTCACGAAATGAGCGTCAAACGAAAAAACTACAAAGAACGAAACTTGTCTAGCTTGAAGGGGGAAACCAGATGGCGCTATGGTTGGCCCGATAGATGCCGCTGCCATAGGTCAAACGGATATTAGCTGCGTTTTTTTAAAAAAGGAACCCCCATTTTTATTACATATTCGTGTAGTACGTACAGAAATATGAATGTTTTAGTTGGACTTTTTTCGCTTTGTGATAGATGGCTCTGTAACAGTCACAAAGATATGGCTCACAATTTTAGACGAACAGTTGGTAACAGGTAGGTTTTTTAAATTAAAATACAGAACGTAGGTACGTTTGAACATTTTATTTTGGTTGTTCCAATGTGATCATGTTCCTTTGTGAACTTATCATTTCTGAGAACACATGCTGTTACAGCGTGATTACCTGTAAATACCACATTAATGCAATAAATGCTCAAAATGATGTCCGTCATCCTAAATGCATTTGGCAGTGTGTATGACCACATTCCTTTCAACAGCGAGTAGTTCGCCTTCCGTAATGTTCGCACATGCATTGACAATACGCTGACGAATGTTGTCAGGCGTTGTCGGTGGATCACGATAGCAAATATTCTTCAACTTTCCCCACAGAAAGAAATCCGGTGACGTCAGATCCGGTGAATGTGCGGGCCATGGTATGGTGCTTCGACGACCAATCTACCTGTCATGAAATATGCTATTCAATGCCGCTTCAACCGCACGCGAAGTACATTCCGGACATCCATCATGTTGGAAGTACATCGCCATTCTGTGATGCAGTGAAACATCTTGTAGTAACATCGGTAGACCATTACGTAGGAAATCAACATACATTGCACCATTTAGATTGCCATCGATAAAATGGGGGCCAATTATCCTTCCTCCCATAATGCCGCACCATACATTAACTCGCCAAGGTCGCTGATGTTCCACTTGTTGCAGCCATCGTTGATTTTCCGTTGCCCAATAGTGCATATTATGCCGTTTACGTTACCGCTGTTGATGAATGAAGCTTCGTCGCTAAATAGAACGTGTGCAAAAAATCTGTCCCCTAATTTCTCTTGTGCCCAGTGGCAAAACTGTACACGACGTTCAAAGTCGTCGCCATGCAATTCCTGGTACATAGAAATATGGTACCGGTGCAATCGATGTTGAAGTAGCATTCTCAACACCGACGTTTTTGAGATTCCAGATTCTCGCGCAATTTGCCTGCTACTGATGTGCGGATTAGCCGCGACAGGAACTAAAACACCTACTTAGGCATAATCATTTGTTGCATGTCGTGGTTGACGTTTCACATGTGGCTGAACACTTCCTGTTTCCTTAAATAACGTAACTATCCGGCAGTATACATAGCACACGACCGTTGGGCATTTTGATCACAATAACCATACATCAACTCGATATCGACCTTTTCCGAAATTGGTAAACGATCCATTTTAACACGCGTAATGTATCACGAAGCAAATACCGTCCGCACTGGCGGGATGTTACGTGATACCACGTACTTTTACGTTTGTGACTATTACAGCGCCATCTATCACAAAGCGAAAAAAGTTTTCCAACTAAAACTTTCATATTTCTTTACGTACTACGCGAATATGTAATAAAAAATAGGGGTTCCTATTTAAAAAACGCAGTTGGTATCCGTTTGATCTATGGCAGCGCCATCTAGTGGGCCAACCATAGCGCCATCTGGTTTCCCCCTTCAAGCTAGACAAGTTTCGTTCTTTGTAGTTTTTTCATTTGATTCTTATTTCGTGAGATGTTTGGCCGGTCACTATCAATGGACCACCCTATAGACTGTCGGCTGCACATGGCAGCGAATAGCGGACATTGAAAAGGAGAGAGGAAAAAATTATGGTTTGTTTTAAAATGTGGTTGTGGAGAACAACGTAAAACGTGGGATGCACTGACGAAATGACAAAGAAGAAAAGCTTGTAAGAATAGAAGTGGAAAGAAAATTGGTGTAAAGCATAAGGCTGAGGAAAGCGTCGTGGATGTGATGTACAGCGCTAATGAATTGTATGCAACCAAGAGTCTTCAGAGGAAAGTTTGCAACGACAGGAGACAGAGAAGGAACACGACTCGAAACGTTGAGTGACATTAAAAAATGATGAAGGAAGTATCAGAGAACGGAAGTAAGTGGAGAGCGTCTTGTCGATACGAAACAAAAGAAGCCTTTCGCAGAATCCTCTACATTCGGCAGTCGTGGCGTTTATAGGTGGTCCGGCGTGTTATGCAACACCCTCGCGTGGTGCGCCGTCGTAAAGAGCTGCGAACCATTTCTCGCTGTGACTCATATCGAGCCGCGAGCGGTCCGGCTGCCACGGCCAACACTCCACGCCCGTTGCCCGCGTTGTTTTAAACAACTTCCTGTCCTCCGTTCTGCGTGGAACTGGACTGTTGCGAGACGGAGCATTAATATTAGTGTACTCCTGAAGTTCGCGCAAAATATTCAACGATTAGATAACGGCTTCTTAATACCCGTGGAAGGATACAACAAACTCATTGGCACATAAACTTTATTGGTTGTTTTGATCTCGAGACTGTGCCAGAAACTCTAATCGAAGAAAGATATAGCCCAACTCCTCGTATATCACGCGCTACACGTCGTATTACTCCAGTATGCTCAAGCAGTGAGAGTAGCTAATTGACTGATACCACCACAACATGGTATAGCATTTCAAGGAAACAGAAAGGAAGACAGGCATGCTTTTATGCGTGTAAATCGTTCATGTTTTAAAAGTCGCCTATCATACTGAACACAGAAATGTCATATTACAATCAGTTAATTTATCATTGTGTTGGTAAAATGGACAGGTATTCTGTGGGAACCATCGAAGATATCCTGTATCGTAAGCGAAAACTGCATCTATCCTCTTCTATCTGTCGAGTAATTCAAAAAGAAAGAACAGATTTCAGTTGTCTATTAAAGATCAACTGTAAAAGATAGAAACACATTGTGCCTGTCACTGGACAGAGGAAGGTTCAAAGTTCAAAGGTCAAAGGAGAAATCTTTTGTGTGTTAGAATTTGCACGAAGTCAACCCATTGTTCAAGTGCAACTCGCATTCCACCGTCAGTTCAGCAAGAATCCATCTCTGCATAAGCACATTTATGACTGGCATACAAAAGTCTTAGAAGCTGGTTGCATGCGCAAAGGGAGGACCACTGGTCGGCCACGCACGTCTGATGACAATGTGGAGCGTATCCGAGATGCCCTCGGAAGTCTATATGACGGGCGGCCAGTAACGTCATCTTCCTCAAACAACGGTGTGGCTTGTACTGGAATGACCCCTACATATGAAGCGTTAAAAGTTGAGGTTACTGCTGCAATTGCGTCACTGTGAGCATATCAAGGGATAGGAACTTTGCATAAATATCCTCCAGGCTGTGGCAGAGGATACTTTCTCCGAACGACTTAAGTTTTCGGACGAATTGACATTTCATCTATGGTTAAAGTAAACAGCCATAATATAAGAATTTTAGGGGGTCAAACAGGCGTCGTGGAAATTTCAAACTAGTTATTATTTACAAGTGAGGCAAAGATTGCAACACACAGCACGGAACTGGTTCAGACGAAACGCATAGCTGAATGGGCGCCTCGTAGTTAGCTGTTTGTGTTCAATCACATACACGAACGAGAGTCGGATAGTTATGAGGTCTGTACCGACGACAGAATACGTCCGAGACAGTGAGCGAGTGTGGGTTTACTCACTGCTGGAACTGGAGGCGACAGCAAAATTTTTCAACCTCTCAACAGCAACAATAGTACGTCGGGTTTGTTTTACAACCTTAGTTGTGGCCTGGTCACATTGTACTTTCCCGATTCGGTAAATTAGACACAGATAATACAAGAATATAAATTACATCTTTCAGCGTTAACTTTATAGTTGAACACACGTTATGTTGCCCCTACCCTTAACTAGTTCCTCTGTCCTGAACAGCATCAGTTAAACTCGTGAGACATTATTAATATCGAAACTGAAGTGGTCAGTTGAAGAAAGAAGTAATAGAGGCTTACCTGAAGGTTATTTGGTTCAAAGTATTTATCAGAATCATACTGAATTTTATGTAGCAGCTTTTATTTGAAATTGCTAATAGTATTTTGCTCACATAGTCGATATTGATATTGTGTATTCTCATTACTGTGCTATGTACTTGGAGATCTCTGTGATTATTATTGTTGTTGTGTTCTTCACTCCGAAGACCGGAAGACCGGTTTGATGCAGCAAAAATAAAGTATGATATACATTGTGAGTGCACCAGTCATGACTTTAAGAATGGAAAAGAAATTATGCTAGACTACAGTATTCCTTCTAGTCCTTAACTAAAATGGAAGAACAGAGGCACCACATCGGACAATAATGAACAAGGCAAGAGTTATGGTCTTAACAGCAAACTGAAGAAAGAGCACCGGATAGAAACAGTGCACACAACTACATACTGAATCAGTACGAGCTCAAATATTAGTCATAGTGTTACACCTGCAGAAAAGTGGTGTGGGAGAAGATCTGAAATGTCTAGGCTTCAAACTTTTGAATCGATAGTTTTTGCAAAATATACAGTCCACCTGATAAAACTAGATGGAAGTAGTAATCCATACTTTTTTTAGGTTATGGACTTAACGGATACAAACTGTGATGTAGATAGAAGAAAGATTGTTGTGTCAAGAGATGTTGAATTTGGGGAATGTTACAAGGAACTGTAAAGAAAAATCTTGTTCTTGATGAAGAATAAAATTATGCTAACAATGAAATATACGAAATTCTGAATCAAGAAAATGAATGCGAAGAAAATCAAGTATGAAGAGGATGCAATGAAGAGAGAAGAAATTACAATTTTAGGAACAGAACGAGTATGAAGGACCCTTGAAAGTTTTTAGATTATGAAATAGCATCACTTTCATATGAAGAACGTTTAATGATCCAGATAAATAAAACTTAATAAAAGGAATGGGGGAAGAAAAAATCACTGAGCAGAATGACACACGGAAGTTGGTGAATCCAAAGCAAATAAGAGAAAGAGATCTTAACAAGTAAATGGATTTCCAAAGGCAAAGATGATGGTCGATATAAAACCATGTGCATCGTCAGAGGTTGTCAACAAGAAACCTGTTGCCGGCCGGTAGACCTTGTGTCGCTGTTTCTTATCCAACAGCGGTGCGCTGACTCTGTGCCAGAACAGAGTGCTTTACTTTTTTCCTTTTTGTATACTGGAGGCAAATAGTACAGTGGCATCAGCAAAACGATGGTACTTAAAATGTTGTGCATTAAGACACATAGCCGGCCGCGGTGGCCGAGCGGTTCTAGGCGTTCAGTCCGGAACCGCGCGACTGCTACGGTCGCAGGTTCGAATCCTGCAACGGGCATGGATGTGTGTGATCTCCTTAGGTTAGTTAGGTTTAAGTAGTTCTAAGTTCTAGAGGACTGATGACCACAGATGTTAAGTCCCATAGTGCTCAGAGCCATTTTTGAACCATTAAGACACATTCCTTCTTTGTTTCCCATTTTCACGGCTGTAGGTGCTATGCCTCACGTAGTGAGAAACCTGAGAAACAGCACGTTCCAAATCATCAAGAGGAAAGTTTACTGCAACACAACAACATGATATTACCTAAATAAAAAAATCTTTCTGTAAACTTAATGCAAAACTCTCACAGAAAACGATCAGGTGTTCGCCTAGAAAACGACGAAGTAGAATAAAATGTAGGGAAGTGAAGACTACTCCAACCACTGGAAGGAAGGAGAGTGTACTCGGCAGAGGCTGGCTGAGGATACTTCTCGGAGGCGACGTTGCACAGGACCGAAGTTCTGCAGCGGTGGATCCAACCAGGCTCTGACTGAAGGGCTAGTATTAGTCGGCAGATCAGTTGGCGCAGAGCGTTAGCGAAGAACTGCCGAGGAGTGGAGCTGCGCCGCTATAGATAGCCGGTGTGTGGAGGTATACTTCTGAATCTACTTCTGCGCACGTGACTAGGCGGAGGGAAGTAGCTCCACACGAGGAGGACCTCTGGTTGCGCTTTTCCCGCCGTCTTACGGTTGCGATATGACGGTTGTCAGCGGCCGGAGTCTTGGAAGGCAAAGCCTTGGACTTATGCCTGCACGCGATGCTTCTGCGTCTGCAGGGTTGCCGAGCGATCAGGAGTATTGCTGGTATGTGACAGTAGGAGTGCAGAGAATGGTTTACAGTCATCCACTGTCCAATGGTGCCGTCCTTTACACCATCTCTAATGTCGCTTAGCACTGATTCAAAACATGTCTGGTTGATGAGGAGCTGCTCGACCGAGCTCGTGCAAAATTACTTGGCCCGTGCGCAGAAACGCTTTGTCGTTCTCTGTGCTGGGCTTGTACATCCCCCTGTTACGAAGGGGCGGCCACATCCATTAGCTGTCGCCTAGTCATTTCTGCACTTCTTCCATTACAAATGAAACACCCTCTGCCCAACTCGACTACACTGCAGCAGCTGAGGCGGGCGTATGCCGGATGCACTGTAACTTTTCAAAAACAATTTTAAAGAAACTATTCGGTTCAGATGGCTCTGAGTACTATGGGACTTAACATCTGAGGTCATCAGTCCCCTAGAACTACTTAAACCTAACTAACCTAGGGACATCACACACATCCATGCCCGAGGCAGGATTCGAACCTGCGACCGTGGCGGTCGCGCGGTTCCAGACTGAAGCTCCTAAAACCGCTCGGCCACACCGGCCGGCAACTACTCGGTACAAAATTTGATTCTCACACATCTGATGGCCTTATTTGTCAGCTTCACGAAGAACTGTCTATCATTTAGTTAACAGTTGTGATATTTCCACATTGAGTAAGGTAATGCGCCAAATTCGAATAGTTTGCAATGAAAATAGATATTTCTGTCAGTTTGAATTTCGTACGTGTTGTGTCATACACTGCTGTGTATGAAATGGAACTAACAAATTGCATTTTTCTTTAAATTTGAGGTGAGATCCATATCCATCGCCAGTCTAGAGAAAATGGGTTTTATGTAGCGCACTCGCTTACAATAGTGTGCACAAACTATAGAGTGGAAGTGAAATATTCATAGCATCATGCTTCATAAATGCTTCACGACACCGGAATTAATTTTTAGCAAATGGCACCAAGCAAAGCGAAGAATATTTTGCCATGTAGCAAACTGCGAAACTTTCTTATCTACTGCGATATACGAGTGGCTGCAGATTTTTTCAAAGAAATAATGTAGTTATCTGAAGGGCTATCGATAGCTGGTGAAATGTGAATTACTGTGGGTTTCTAACAACGTAAATTAAGCAGTGGCAACTGCATTAGCATCTTAGTAAGGTGAAATTGTGTAAACCACGTTCTCGTGACATCTTGTCAATTCCGTATTAGATAGGGATGGCCGGATACTTTTGATCAGATACTGTCGATTTCCATTTTGGAGCCGTTGGACTGTGATAAAAAGGTTCATAGTTCTATTTAGAAAAACATAGTTCGTTCACTTTCATCACGTTTAGTATCCATATCCATTGGACTGATTATCATTAGCAGTCACATGAGCTCACTCCTTGAGACCCTGGGGACATGACTGATAAATACTCACTGCCGAAAGAGCTCATTGCCATTACGTTGAGTCACTCCATGAGACCCTGTGGAACCACATTCCGTGGTATCACTGGATGAGACCCTGTGAACAAGTTTTATATTTAACACTCGCTGTCGAAACAGCTCATGACCATCACGTTTGCTGCTTAACGAGCACAAATGCTGCAATTCGGGTGTGGTTGCGACGATTCAGCTATCTTAGTCAGTGAAGAAGTGTGTCATCAATAACGTTATCAGACTCTGTGAAGGCATCATATTCGAAGCTGATAAATATGTTAAATGAAACATGAATAACGATTATGCAGTGTTAGCGTTATGGAATTCTGGAAAATGTTTCTATGTTCTGAGGGACCGTTGAGAAGCACTATGAATATTGTCTGCAACATACACGGTTTGTCAGCCTCTGCAGCGTTTGGGACACCATTTCTTCCTCGCAACGTGGAAGTCATCCGTTCGATTTATGATTATAGCATTGTTGTAGGTTTTAAAAAGCCATGTAAGGTGGCTATAATTTTCCACTTTACAGGCACTCATCTACATACTTTGCCGTGATTTACAACCGGAATTAGGTATTATTTGATAGGTTGTACATCGTATGTATGAATATTTAAAGAAGGCATTGTCACGTACACCCTGTAAATAGTTGTTAACGCTTATTGCATCAAAGGTGATGGAATGTTGTTATTACAAAACGGCGTAATATATGATTGCCTACACTAGTAGAGGTTCGAACGCCAGTGGAAATGAAGTGGCAGGCGTAACTCAGGCCCTGGGTGGAAAAACCCGAACAGGTGTGTTGGACCTACTTAACATGGGAAGTAGCCCTAGCCGTACGGTCGGGGCAACTGACCGCTGAAGCACAATAGAGTGGCGGCTGGCTGGTGTTGTTGCTAGGCCGGAAGGATAAGTGGAAACTCCGAAAATCTTGGACGCAGCAGAGAGGAACAAGTAAGCGTTACTTCGGAAATCACGCAGGCTGGGTTATATCCGAGGATTTTTACTCTGAGAAACGTGTCATTGTACGAATTTCTAATTAAAGGCGGTAGGTATTTCCTCGCAAGCTTTCCACGGTGGACGACAAAAAAACTAAAATATGGTTGGTCGGCGTTTCTGTAGAGAGGGAGAATATGATCCGCCTTCTGCAGTTACGAGGGAGGGGAGTCGAGCTTTACTGGGAAGCCAGCGGTGGAGAGAATGAGGTCTTCCGTTTTGAGTGTCCGTGTTTGACGGTCGCCAATTATCAGCTTTGTTGCTGCAGACGGACTTGCTGTATTTGCTCACAGAAGATTTTATAGTTAGAACGGTTAGGCACTGTACTGTTGCGAACTTATACGATTCTGGACTTCGCCTCTGGGTAGGGAGTCGTCGTTGAGTACGCAGCGTTCAGTGATTGAGAGCACTTCTGCTGCCTATAGTCACGTTGAGGCGTTATCTGAACTCCGTCCTTGTGGCTGGGAGTTCACGTTTCTCGTCTGTAGTACGCAGAGAGGAGAAGACAGTATTAGATTATACTAGTCAGCGGACCGTCGTCTGCCATCCTAGTGTTTGAATGAGGTTATTTTTACATTTTGTGGCTGGAGTTCTTCCGTCGTCGTAGACATGTACGAGAACCATCACTCCGACGCACCGGTCCCAGCACATACTGTGATATTGCTAATTGCTTCGGCTTATTACGGCTATAAATCTAAACAGCTGTGATCACGTATATTTTATCTCCACTGAGGTTGCACACCACTGCAGATCATCTTTGAAAGTAGTATCTTCCAGTGTTTGGTACGTTGTGTGCTGTCCTTAGGTTAGTTAGGTTTAAGTAGTTCTAAGTTCTAGGGGACTGATGACCATAGCTGTTCAGTCCCATAGTGCTCAGAGCCATTTGAACCATTTTTTTGTTTGGTACGTAGATGATGTCAGTCATCTCGCGTTATTTATATTAGATCGTGTAGCCATAAAAAGGGGATGATTTGGGCAATTGATCAATCACATTAATTAGGAAATTCATTTATATCTCTTTATATCCGTTGGACATTGATATATAAACATTTGTAACATATAAATGGGTTTTAATCTACAGTAAATGTTTAAGTAGAAACAGCATTTATCATTTAGTAGTTACTAGTTCCCTTAATCCTTCTTTTATGTTTATGTTGTAATTTATATGTTGAAGACCAAGAAGGAGGAGATAATTTCACCATTAAGAGATTCTAAGAACTGCGTCAGGTGGTAATCAGACACGGACAAACCTTAATTTTCGCGTTCAGTATTTTCCGTTGCGCACCTTCATTTTACACCCGCCTGGAGTAGCATCTTGGAGCCATTGCTGTCCTATGTATACATCAGAATACAATTTATATTCATTGTACATAGAATTCAAGAGGGAAAGGAGCAGATCAGTTGTGATGAGTTAATGGCACGTGATATAAGTATATCCACATGTGTCAGGCGTTTCAGCAGTGGTTTAGTGTCACACTGGCTATATGCTAGTTAGTCACGTGTTCTACAGTTCACTTTATGGCTTCCACCTCCCACTCACCCTGTATTTTATATAACAGCTCTCCAAAATTTAACTAAGGCAATTGAAATTTATTTATTTGAGGTGTAGACTTCACATACAGGGGAACACGAGAAGGCTAAAAGATGCGACCTTGTGCCTAGTACACCCCCATCTCTCCTTATCCCCGTTTCGCAATTGGATCATGTCATGTAATTCAGTTCCTAAATTTTAAGAAAATGGTCGTATCCTGTATTTGAAAATTAGCAAAGTACGTGAATAAGTCATTTTTTATCAGGCAAGTATCATCAGGTCGACGTTCGCACTCTCCAGTATAGTTAAATATAACTTTGACAGCGATTAGTGTCGTTCTGGATTATCTCTCATAATTTTTTGCACAAATTAGTTTCCTGTTCATTTTAATTTAAAGACATACCACTAAACCAACTAAATTTATTTGAACAGAGACATGATAAATTATTCTACTTGGTATTCAGACGCAAATTTTTTAGACAACATAGTTACATGGAGATAAACAGCGATTAATTTACTTATAATCAATTACTCAAAATGACAGTCACAATCGCATTATTTATTTGGCCGCCAACCGGTTTCAACCCGCGATGGGGTCATCTTCAGGGCAATTTACACCATTTGGTCGCTCGCTGGTGTCGTCACCCTGCCTGCGAACGGTTGGTTCTTTTGAAAGAGTACGGTCGATTTCCTTCCCCATCCTTGAAACATTACGAGCCTGTGCTCCGTCTATAATAATCCGATGTCCACCGGTCGTTGAACCTTAGTCTTCTTTCCTTTTCTTCCTACCACCATCCCTTCACCGGTATTTTTCCTTTCATCACGTTTTCGCTGGTTATTGTTCTCTTGTTCACCTACTGCTCTGTACCTGACAAGAACTTCAACCGAGTCAAAAGACAATACTGACTAACTTCCTTGACTCTAACGCCTCACTAACTACAAAAGCCGAAGAGCGCTAAAAATGAGATTGTTGACACCTCAATGTTCAACGAATGCCACTAAAGTACTTGATCTGTAAACGTGACAAGCTTACAATGTGCACCGTTTTTATCCGATTTTTCTTCAACGAGACCACTGAAAGTCTGATTATACACGATTTGTATCGATGTTCGGTTCCTTAATAGCTATTTACAGATAACTAAATAGCACAGTAACGTACAGTTAATCAAAATGAACGTGCTAGTTTTTATCTACTCGCATTTGAAATGAAATAAAAATTTAACATAAAGTTAAACGTATGACTAAACGTCTACTATGTTACACATGATGCTAATGTTTAATTAAATCTTCGTCTGTAGAACAGAACGAGTTCTCCAGATCACATGAATTCAGATCAAATTTGAAATGACCTTTGCTATCTAAGTTACCTTATGTTACTGGGCAAATGATCAAGGAACTGTGTGGCTGCGTACTGAGACCTATTGTGAGCCAGTGACTGTTTTGCTAATGGGTAACGGATGTCACTTTCTTCTTCTGCAATTGTAGTTGTGGACATTGCTGTTCTTCTACATCTACGTGATTACTCTGCTATTCACAATAAAGTGCCTGGCAGAGGGTTCAATGAACAACCATCAAGCTGTCTCTCTACCGTTCCACTCTCGACGGCACGCGTGAAAAACGAGCACTTAAATTTTTCTGTGGAGCACTGATTTCTCTTATTTTATCGTGATGATCATTTCTCCCTATGAAGGTGGGTGCCAACAGAATGTTTCCGCAACCGGAAGAGAAAACTGGTGATTGAAATTTCATGAGAAGATCCCGTCGCAACGAAAAACGCCTTTGTTTTAATGATTGCCCCTCCAATTCAATTATATGTCTGTGACACTATCTCCCCTATTTCGATATAATACAAAACGAGCTGCCCATCTTTGTACTTTTTCGATGTCATCAGTCAGTCCCACCTGATGCGGATCCCACACCGCACAGCAATACTCCACAATAGGGTGGACCAGCGTGGTGTCAGCAGTCTCTTTAGTAGACCTGTTGCACCTTCTAAGTGTCCTGTCTTTGGTTTGCTCTACCTACAATATCATCTATGTGATCGTTCCAATTTAGGTTATTTGTAATTGTGTAATCCCTTAGTATTTAGTTGAATTTACAGCCTTCAGATTTGTGTGACTTATCGCGTAATCGAAATTTAGCTGATTTCTTTTAGCACTCATGTGAATAACTTCACACTTTTCCTTATTCAGGGTCAACTGCCGCTTTTCGCACCATACAGATATCTTATCCAATTCATTTTGAAATTCGTTTTGGACATATGATGACTTTCCAAGACGGTAAATGACAGCATCATCTGCAAACAATCTAAAGAGAGATACTCAGGCCGGCCGGTGTGGCCGTGCGGTTCTAGGCGCTCCCGTCTGGAACCGCGCGACCGCTACGGTCGCAGGTTCGAATCCGGCCTCGGGCATGGATGTGTGTGATGTCTTTAGGTTAGTTAAGTTTAAGTAGTTCTAAGTTCTAGGGGACTGATGACCTCAGAAGTTAAGTCCCATAGTGCTCAGAGCCATTTGAACCATTTTTGAGATACTCAGATTGTCTCCTATGTCATTAATATAGATCAGGAACAATAGAGGACCTATAACACTTCCTTGGGGAACCCCGGATATCACTTCTGATTTACTCGATTTCTTTCCGTCTATTACTACGAACTGTGACGTTTCTGACAGGAAATCACGAATCCAGTCGCACAATCGAGGCGATATTCCATAGGCACGCAGTTTGGTTATAAGACGCTTGCGAGGAACGGTGTCGAAAGCCTTCTCGAAATCTAATCCCCTGTCGACACTCATTACTTCATGCGTATGAAGAGCTAGCTGTGTTTCAAAAGAACGATGTTTCCTGAATCCGTGCAGTGTGCCAATAAATAGTTCTCTTCCAGGTAGTTCATAATGTTAGAACAGAGTATATGTTCCAAAACCCTACTGCAAATCGACGTTAGTGATATGGGTCTGTAATTCAGCGGATTACTCCTATTTCAGGTTTTGGGTATTGGTGTGACTTGAGCAATTTTCCAGTCTTTAGGTACGGAACTTTCTGTGAACGAGCGGTTGTGTATAACTGCTAAATATGAAGCTATTGTATCAGCATACTCTGAAAGGAACCTAACTGGTATACAATCTGGACCGGCGGCCTTGCCTTTATTGAGTGATTTAAGCTGCTTCGTTACTCCGAGGATATCTACTATGTTTCTCATCTTGGCAGTTGTTCTTAATTGGAATTCAGGAATATTTACTTCGTCTTCTATGGTGAAGGAGTTTCGGAAAACCGTGTTTAATAACTCTGCTTTAGTGGCACTGTCATCAGTGACTTCACCGTTGTTATCGCGCAGTTCAAATGGCTCTGAGCACTATGCGACTTAACTTCTGAGGTCATCAGTCGCCTAGAAATGAGAACTACTTAAACCTAACTAACCTAAGGACATCACACACATCCATGCCCGAGGCAGGATTCGAACCTGCGACCGTAGCGGTCTCGCGGTTCCAGACTGACGCGCCTAGAACCGCACGGCCACACCGGCCGGCCTTATCGCGCAGTGAAGGTATTGATTGCGTCTTGCCACTGGTGTGCTTTATGTATGACCAGAATCACTTTTGGTTTTCTGCCAGATTTCGAGACAGAATTTCGTTGTCGTAATTGTTAAAAGCATCTCGCATTGAAGTACGCGCCATATTTCGAACTTCTATAAAACTTTGCCAATTTTGGGGATTTTGAGTTCTTTTAAATTTGGGATTCTTGTTTCGTTGCTTCTGCAAGAACGATCTGACCCGTTTTGCGTACTATGGGTGATCAGTACCATCACTTATTAATTTATGTGGTGTATATCTCTCAATTGCTGTCGATACTATCTCTTTGAAAACATTCCAGAACTTTGCTCAGATTGAGACGCGTTATTCATGACGGAAAAATACAATTTGATTTCGAAATTCACTGAAGGGGTGTCTGTAAGATGACCTTGAAAGTAGTCAAATATTATTCTCACTTTTCGCTACTGTGCAGTAGTTTTTTGAGGCGACGAGAGGAAAAAAGCCATGTTTTAAGTAGACCTGTCATGAGGATGGACGGGACGTGCTAGAGGATGGTGAATAAGGCACTATAAGTGCAGTTCGCAACTGTACTAACCAGTCACGTTAATGTGATCACCTTTCAAAAGGCTCAACCACTATCTGCAGCGCGGACCGCAGTGACACGTGCAGGAAGAGAGTCATTGTGGTTCGGGAAGTTACAGGGGTGTTGAGCTATGCCGTGTCCAAGTGGGCTAGATTTCTCGGTGGAGGATCTATGGCGCAAACAGTCCGATGGAGGTAGTCCTACATATTCTGGATTGGGTTTAAATTCGGGGAGTTTGGTGGCCAGGGGAGTACGGTTAACTCAACCTGATGCCCTTCGAACCACCCACGTTCACTGCAAGCTGCGTGACACGTTGCATTGTTCTGCTGGTAGATGTCATCGTGCTGAGGAAAAACAAATTGCCTGTAGGGGTAGACATGGTTCCCAAGCATAGGTGCATACTCGTATTGATCCATTGTGCTTTCAGGAACGACGAGATCATCCAGGGAATGCCATGAAAACATTCTCCAGACTATAACGGAACCTTCTCCGCTCTGGAGCCTTGCTGTCAAACGTTTCACACCGAAGGAACATAAAACGTGACGCATCTGAAAAAGCCACTCAGTGGGCATCCAACTACGGTAATGGAGTGCATATCCCAGCCTCCGTCGCCGATGAACAGCAGTCAGCATGGGTGCATAAACCAGGCGTCTGTTGCGGAGGTCCATACGTAGCAAAGTTCGCTGAACGGTCTTTGAGGAGGCATTGGTGGTCGCCCCTCGCTTCGTCTGGGCGGTTAGCTGTTCAACTGTTGCACGTCTGATCACCTGATCACATCTCTGCTGCCGTCGCTCATCCCCGTCACCTATGGCCCATGGTGAACCACAGCTGCCTCGGCGCTGGTTTTAGATAGCACCATTTTGCCGTGCACATTATAGTTTAATCGTTTCGGAAATGCTTCCACCCTTGGCCCAAAAGCCAATTGAGGCAGATCGTTGATCGATCATCAGCGATCGGCTTGTTATCTTTAGCGCGTCCCCGGGCATGAGCATCTGTGCGTTTTCGGGTGGGGCGCGCGGGACGGCGAGAGGCAGTCGGTTTGGGGCGGCCGGTGAGACTGGCGGAGTTGTGGCTCGGGCGTAAGCACATGGGTGATGTCTGTTACGCTGGGGCTGTTTGCTAAGCGTGAAACTCCTGCGGTGGTTACTGGTTGCCTGGAAGGCTCAAATGGTTCAAATGGCTCTGAGCACTATGCGACTTAACTTCTGAGGTCATCAGTCGCCTAGAACTTAGAACTAATTAAACCTAACTAACCTAAGGACATCAAACACATCCATGCCCGAGGCAGGATTCGAACCTGAGACCGTAGCGGTCGCTCAGCTCCAGACTGTAGCGCCTAGAACCGCACGGCCACTCCGGCCGGCTGCCTGGAAGGCATTTCGTGTAAACGGCGCCAAGCCTCGCAGTGAGAGGGGAGTCCGGAGTTGCCCTAATTGTTCGTACAAATTGAGGTGCCTGTGCGAGAAGTACGGCGTTGGCCTATTGGTTGCTTCGTCCTTATGGCAGCCACCGCAAGCGTATGTTCGGCCGGAATGTCTACAGTTTGTGGTAAGCATAGTGTAACAAGTTCTCGTAGGATGTGCTCCCAGCCTGACTTTTAGCCTGTGTTATTTGTGGGTACCGACCCCTTGTCTGTAACTGCTTCCGGATGTCCTGTAAGATTTCACAGCAAAACTGTGTTTTTGTGGCATTCTGTGTTTCTGGCTCAGCCTCCGCCTAGAAAGCGGAAAGATTTGTGCCTCAACTGAAAGGGGGGAGGGGTTCAATGGGACATCTTTTGGAATTCCTTAATGCTGTAATTTAAACATATAAAAAAATTGTTCTTTCAGAATAAGCACCTGTTTCTTTGGGACACTGCAGTTGAAACAGGAGTGGTGTGATGTTAATGAGTATTTGTTATTCGTCAAATGAAGTGTATTTAATGTCTTAGTGTTCTGTCAGGTGAATGATTGGTCCCCACTTCAGTGTAGTCTTGTGATTAGTATTGTAAGGTTTTTTTGGATATTTGTCAGTGGAGTGTATTGATTCAATTTTGTTTTCCTCTTTCTTCTGAATTACGCAGAATTGTTTAGTTTATCTGGTTATTGGCTTAACTCGTGCTTCACGCACTACATCAGCTGATATTGAAATTGTTTTTTTTTTTTTTTGTTCGTGTTTAATGTCAGACATTCAAATGTGACGTCATTTATGTTATTTGAAATAAATGTGTTGGATTGACCTTAATGAATTATGTGCAATCGAAGTAAGGGACCCAGTCCTTCATTAGTGCTTAACAGTGGCGTGTGGTTCGGGTTGTGAGCCCCGTGCTCGGAGCCGTTTTGGACGTCAGATAAATCGCTCTGTTTACGATAACGACTGCATTGTTTCCACCTCCCGCCGACTCACTTTGTATACCCTTCCACTGTTAGTGCTGCTCACGGTTTTTGTGCGTTGACGTTGACAGTAGGCGGTGATCACATTTATGTGACCGGACAGTGCAGTTCCCGGACCAGCGGGCTCGCGACAAGTGTAGTTCAGCTGCCTGGTAAACCTGGCTAACCGAAATGATGCTCGTTTTCGTATGTAAACAGGTGTTCCCAGTGGCCAGCCACAGCAGTGCGATGAGATTCATTCCATTTTCTAAGCAAATCGTGGTATGTACAGCTGGATAAATGTCTTCGGAAAATTCTGCACGATTACTATTCAGTACGTAGTTATGGCTCAGCTACTGAAAGAGAGCCTGCTGAAGGCAGAACGTAGTGATCGGGAGCTCTTTGTCAGCGCGGGACTCAGCGGACGTGTGAGTGAAGTGCGGTCAAGGCGTGGGTTCGCAGGACGGCGTGCAGCAGATAGGCTGGGGCACTGCATGGCGTGACGTGAGCGCGTTGCAGCGCCGCTTTCGTGCTGCGAGGAGCTTCAGATGACCCACTAAGGCACGGAACGCTACCCCAAATGAATCCCCTACTCTGTACGCGAGCAGAGCGCGTTATACTCGGCGTGGCGAGAACCGACCGGAACACACACCTGGCACTGCGCTCTGTCTTATCTCGAGGCTCCACGTCGTGCCTAGGCGTCCAGCACTGTGTTCGTATCACTCTTCCTGTTCATCATTTGCACTGTTGCTCATTAAAGCTGCGGCACCGCCAAGTACAGTAATTTACAAAATTTCGCTGCACTTATAAGCTTTCTACAAAAATTCATCTATAAATGAAAATAATAAATATTCTTTTTTCAAAACCTTTCTCCTCATGCAACGTGGACTTTAGACGTCGTATTCAACTGCTGATCAATACTCTCTATTAGTTGGCCCTGCGTTGCGCATCCGAACAGTGTCATGAAACAAAAATTTGAACTTACAAGGGGAGGCCGCCAATTGTGAAATTCAGATTCGATTCATACTGCGCATAATAAAAGCTCATGACCAGAGGTGTAATGTGGCAAAGCACCAAGATGCACTGCTCAGCCGTTGTCGAGAAAATCGACAGTTAAAAGGAACCGCTGCGGTGAAATACTCTCTAGGATTAATGATTTTCTACAGCGTCGTGGCGCAGCGGTAAGCGCTCAGGTTCGTAAACCGAAGGTCGCCGGATCGAATCTCGCGACATGCAATTTTTTTTATTATTAGTTTTTTGTAATTCAAATATATATATATGTATATAAACTATTAATGAATTGCTTATGCATGTTGGTGAAGGCGGATCGCCCTCTAATTGTACCGCCTCCATTATTCCGTTTGTTTAACAGGGTTTCGACGATTTTATAAGTTGCGCTAGGGACCGCATCTACCTTCTTTCGAAGTTGGCAGGCAACTACGCTGTTATGCGGCGGCTCGTTTCGGTCAATTCAACATCTGTCCTTCAAGTGTAACGAGCGAGTAACGGAGTTCACATTTCATACCTGCCACAACAAATTTGTGTTCGTGGGGTCTCTATTCTAATTTGAACGTTTGACTTACGCTATACGTATTCGTCTGGGGATATCGTTTCTACGTCTTCCGTTAACTATACGTGGTTAACATTATGAGGACTATTAATAACATTTATGAAATTGTTTGCGGAAAACATAATGATGTTCGAAGTCGCCAGTTTTTCCACGACAAACGACTTTCAACGACTTATTATATGCATAATTGTTACAACAGATTGCCGGGAATTATATATATATATATATATATATATATATATATATATATATATATATATATGTGTGTGTGTGTGTGTGTGTGTGTGTGTGTGTGTGTACATACACACATTTGAATTACAAAAACAAATATAAAAAAAAAGGTTTCATGGCACGAGATTCGATCCGGCGACCTTCGGATTACAAACCCGAGCGGTTACCGCTGCGCCACGACGCTGTAGAAAATCTCTAATCGTAGAGAGTATTTCACCGCAGCGAATTCTTATAAATGTCGATTTTCTCGACAACGGCTGAGAAGTGCATCTTGGTGCTTTGCCGCATTACAGCTCTGGCCATGAGCTTTTATTATGCGCAGTATGAATCGAATCTGAATTTCACAATTGGCGGCCTCCCCTTGTTAGTGAATTACAGAATTTGAAATACAGAAAACTGAGCTACTTAACAGCCAAAAGGAAATAATTGTGTACTCACGTAAAACCATTTAACTGAAACTGAATAGGGAAGTATATGCTGCGGCGCTTAAATCTTGACAAATCAATTTTTTTTTAAAAAAAGCAAATTCATTCTAAAAAAATACAAATGAAAATGAAAATCCTTTGACGTACAAGTAGTAGTATCTTTCAAGAGTAACATTACTCGATGTAACCCCCTTCAGCTACAATGACCGCCTCCAATCTTGTACTGAAGCGATCGTACGCACTCTTTAAAACAGCGTGTAAGAGGTCCATGACTAAGGAATTTATTGCTAGCGCACTCTAGCAGATGTAATTTCGATGGATTGCTCACGCGCTGCCTGCGATATGTAAGCTATAAGAGAATCTTAGACCAGAGAGCAGCGTTGACTGCAGTAGGAACTGTGAAGTAGTAGGAGTAACTAGTGGCGAGCAGTCGTGTGTATGGAGTAGGCTGGGCCGGTCGTGGGGAGCGATGGCAGTGCCTGAGCCATGTAGCATAAGGTAAAAGCAGCCTCGCCCATATGTGCTATTGTTTTATCAAGTCTCATGTAAATGTTTTTAAAAAATCTCTTACTAATAATCTTTCTTATAAAAATTAATTTTTGACAATCATTCATTTCAATTTAAAGAATTTACTGATTTCTCCAATCTATGGTGATCCCGATTATTGTAAAGAAAAATCAGTTCTTTCTTTTTATACATGACAAATCTATCGGGCAGCATTGCACTGGGCTGTGCCAGAAAAATTTATTATAGGAGCAGGTATATACGCGTTATCCGGCGACTTCATTGAGGTAAGATTTTTCGATTTATTCAGACTGAATTTTCAGGGCCATGACACAGCACTGCTGACGTCCAAAATTTACCAATTTAAATTCACAGTCAATTATTGAAAGGTTATATATGAGTCACATTTTTTATTAGGAGGTTACGGAATTTTAACTGTTGGGAAGTTACACTAAATGTGAATGCTGTATACTTATTTTTTATCTGTTGGGAGGTTACAAGCGCTGTCCATATTAGCGAATGCTGCTTCGATAGCGGTGAGTAGAGATGCGACATTCCGGTGCCTCGTCGTATTGCTAACTCTTTCGACTACGCTCCAAACATAGTAGTCGAGGGGGTTCAGATACGGGCCATTCGGGGGCAAGAACACCTTTGACTAGAAAATGTCAACGTTATCCGAGAGCCAGTTCTGGATTAAGTGACTCGTATGAGGTCCTCTTCTGCTATCCAACGCACTTCTCGCTCGCTCACTTTCAGTAGTGGCGCCAATTTCCTCAGCGATTGCCCCCGATTCTCCGAAATCAGCGCCCGAGCCTTTTCGATGACTTGCCTCAGTTCTTGACACGTGTTTCCTCGAACGAGGTTTCCTCGCCGGGTTAGCGGAACCTTTCCCAGACGTCTCCGAAGCATTGTACTTGGCCACAGTATCGTAGACATTGATCTAGGGTACCCGAAGAATCCAACTATTTCAGTGGGCTCTTCGGTTGTACTCCGCACTTGTCCGTAACATCTGGGCTATTTTGAGGTTCCGACTGTTTACTAGAAGCCTATGGCCTTCAAGAACGCCAATCGCGACTTCCGGCTTAACTACGGTATGGCGGGAAATTCACATTGAAATTTGTCCGGATTTAAGAACCTCACCCTGTACATTACGAAATTTGGAAATTTGTGGTAAGCTGCTATGAGACCAAACCGCTGAGGTTATCGGTCCCTTGGCTTACACGCTATTTAATCTAACTTACACTAACTTACGCTAAGGACGACATACACACCCATGCCCGAAGGAGGACGCGCCAACCGTGGAAAGGCGCCTCTGACCGCGCGGCTACGAATGTTGCGTGACATGAAATGCAATCTCTGACCTGAAGTGACCACAAAAATAAAATACTGTTATACTCAGAAGAAAAATAACTGTTTCAGATTATCTACACTGTTCACTGTAAATTAATATGCTTGCTTAGCACAACACTGATAAGTCTGACTACGAACTGTAAGTAGGCTGTTTATGTGTTTTATGTTGGCAGCGCTATGTAGTGCTCTGCATTAATAACTCTGACAGCGCTGTGCGCACTCGGTAAGAGACTGTGTGGCAGGTCGGACTAGCAGTTGGAGGTGAACCGCCAGCAGTGATGGAAGTTGGGTGTGAGTAGTCAGCATTGATGGATGTTAGAGGTTAATAATTAGCTGTGTTGGAGGTTTGCAGTATTAGCGTGAGCGGACGATCTGGAGGTGTCCGACTTGGAGAATGAATATTATTCATGATTATATAATTTTTGGAACTGGATGTCATGGACGATTATGTTTTTTTTGTACTGGTTGTCACATTATTAAGGTAAAAATATATTGTTTGCTTTGTAACAAAATCTTTCCTTTGCTAACAACATACCTATTAGTAGTTAGAGCCTTCAGTAGTTAAAATCTTTTATTTAGCTGGCTGTATTGGCGCTTGCTGTATTGTAGTAGTTCGTGTAATGAAGATTTTTGCGAGGTAAGTGACTTATGTAATGTACAGGTTATTGTTACGATTTCTTCTATATCAGGGCCATTCTTTTGTATTAATTATTTGAAGTCGGGTTATCAATTTTAAACCAGTCAGATCGCGTTATTCTTTAATATTGTGATTAATTAATGAAGAGCATAAGTCTGAGCTGTATTAGTCAGGGCAAATTCTGTAGGTCAGAAATTAAACGATAAAGACAAGTAAAGAGACAGTATAGCCAATTTCACTCAGGAATATAAGTAAAAATTTTATTAAGAATTTTCATCTTCCCAGTTATTGAAATTTAAGTAAAAATATAAATAAAGAAGTTTCAGAAGTATTTCCTCATAAGAATGCAGAGTGAGATCTGGTGTGAAATGAGCGTGTTAGTGTGTTATTTTGTGTCTGGTGTACCGACGTTCTCGAAAGCAAATAGAAATCAGCAGATGCAGCAGCTAAAGAGAAAATAATCTACTCACTACAAAGTTTTTTTGCTTGTCAGAAACAGTCTGGGATTTCTTGTGGTGTAAGGTGCAACGCACACACGACAAAATATTCAAAATCTTACTAAGAATGGTGAAGGAGAGTTTTAGCTTAAAGAAAGCTGTTCTTGAAAAATTAAGCTCCAATTATTGTCAAAAAAGACTGCACAACATAATAAGACCCTAAAAATTATGAAATTCTCTCAATACAATTGCGTTATTTGTGACATAACGAAAAAAAATGAGATCAAATTAACACTAATCGTGAATGTTATTGGTTATATGAGGGACAAAGATTGTCTTCAATTAATAATTCTGACAAACAAACATTTCATTCTGGCACAAGCACTGGTTACCTTTAAAAATTCCTTCAAAAAGTCTTCTCCATCAGTAGACTTAATAACATATGTTAACAAAGAAGGTTTCATCTCCATAATAAAGTATTCCAGATAATTTCTCTCTGATTCACAAACACCAAGTCTCGTTCTCCAAAAACTCAACTGCTCGTTACTGTGCCTCAAGTAAGAACCCCCCACGCTGCGCAACTTGACAGGCTAGCAAGATAAACTTAAACACAGAGTCAAGAATCTTATCCACTACTTACGCGGCGCTCTCATTGATGTTTGTTCCAGTACAGTAAAGACGAATTATTTACGATGGCAGAAAACATATGAAAACCTTACACAATACTTGACGAATGCTAAGGAACAACTGACACTTGCTAAGGAACAACTGTTGAGTGCTACAGAACAAGCGACAATTGCTGTTGGATACCCGGCCAATGACAGTAAAAAGGAAATGTATAGGGCGGGACGTGTTGACCGCAACGAGGCCTGTGCACGTATGCATGCGACAGTTCATGCAGTACGGAGTTTGACGAATGTTGTTGTGGAACCAATTAGTGCTACGTTCCATGTGGTATGGCGACATGTCTGCAAGGCATCATTTGAGTACTTACGATTTTCGACGAGCATTTGGACAGCTCGAAGCCGTACAACTTGTCACAACTGTGGTAATAGTAATGGTTATGTTCAAAAGTGTCATCCCGCGATTAAAAGAGACCGCTGAAGGAGGAAGTGGTATGCGAAGCATTCCGCTGGTTATACACGGACCACAACACTGCAAGAGGATGGATACCTGCCCTAGTGGCGAAAAGGAACAGGCATTTCACTACTAGACAGATCGCTACAGATCTTGAACCAATACCGGCACCCGTGTGTCTGCCATAATCATCCCGCTGCTGTTAAATCGGGCTGGTTTGTACGCACGGAAAATTGTTAAATGCATCTCACCTCAGCCAAGACTTGTCGAGAATGAATTTGTTGGTGTAGGAAGCATGACGGCTGGGGACAGCAAAAGTAGTCCAGAGCGATGTTTTCCGACGAATCCTCCTCCAGTGTAGCAATTATTTCTGGCCATTAGTCAGTGTGGAGAGGGAAGGGAACACGTTACACACCACAGAATGTTCATGTACGTCATTGGTATGGCCTAGGCATTATGTTGGCGGCGAGTGTGTTAAACACAATGGGCGAACACCGCTGCATAACTTTTCATGATGTACTGTTACAGAGCAGCAGCATTGTAGGGAAATTATTCTGTGCCATGTCTGCCTTTCTATGGTTGTGGTAGATCCCGACTTTCTGGTTATAGACGAGAATTTCCGCCCAGTCAGGACCACTGAGGTGTCGGAGACGCTGGGAAGCCGATAAGTTGAACGTATGGAATGGCCTGCACCCTGCCCGAACCTAAGCCCTAAAGGACATGCGTGAGATTCTCGTGGCAGACATATTTTTCAGCGAACACCCTCTCCCCGAAGCATGGAAGAACTGAAAAACACCTTGAGATTGGAGCGGGACAATACCCCTCGAGGAATCCTCAAGCGGTTGATACCCAGCATGAATAACAGGTGCAAAACATGCATTAGCGCCTGAGGAGGGCATATTACTTACTTAGAATCCGATATCGAACTTTATGTTAGGAAGCTGACTTCCGTCAAACACGAAAGTTATTTATGTCTGTTAACCTGCTTTATCATGTGATGAAATTATGTAATATTTTTCATTGTAAATGTACAACTCCATCTATATTATGTATACACTGTGTTTCATGTCGTACATCACTGCCTGTGATTATTCCTGCTCAACAATCTATCTATTCCTTAGCGATTATCAAACACTGTGAAACTTCCTGACAGATTAAAACCGAGACTCGAACTCGGGACCTTTGTCTTTCGCGGGCAAGTGCTCTACCAACTGAGCTACCCAAGCACGACTCACGACACGTTTCCACAGCTTCAGTTCTGCCAGTACCTCGTTTCCTACCTTCCAATCTTCACAGAAGCACTTCTGCGAATCTTACAGAACTAGCACTCCTGGAAGAAAGGATATTACAGAGACATGGCTTGGCCACAGCCTAGGGGATGTTTCCAGAATGAGATTTTCAATCTGCAGCGGAGTGTGCGCTGATATGAAACTTCCTGACAGATTAAAACTGTGTGCCAGACCGAGACTCGAACTCGGGACCTTTGCCTTTCGCGGTCAAATGCTCTACCAACTGCAGTTTCGCTTATATACTATCGTTCTGGTATGTGGCTAAATTTGTAGGTGATCTGGAGGTATATAAGGTGCGAAATTCTCGAACACCCAGCTGCCACCCCTGCCACCAACAATGGCTCAAACACGAGTGGGCATCGAACTGAGAAGAAGATTAGTGTTTAACGTCCCGTCGACAACGAGGTCATTAGGGACGGAGTACAAGTTCGGTTTAGGGCAGGATGGGGAAGGAATTCCGTGATGCCCTTTCAAATGAACCAACCCGGCACTTGCCTGAAACGATTTAGGGAAATCACGGAAAACCTAGGAGATCGAAGTGAACTGACGTTAAATGAATACAGGCACATCATTCCATTCTGTTTCAGTTTTATCTCTAAGGACTGGAAGGAAATAAAGTAGTCTGCTGCATCGTAGACGCATATCACTGACATCAATTTGCGGTAAGATTTTGTAACGTATACTATTTCGAACATTATGAAATACCTAGAACAAAATAATCTATTGGTGCGTAGTCTGCACTGATTCAGAAAATATCGTTCTTGTGAAACACAACCAGCTCTTTATTCGCACGAAGTAATGTGTGTCATCGACAGGGGATCTCAAACTGATTCCATATTGTTAGGTTTTTCAGAAGTCTTTTGATACGGCTCTTCACAAGCGGCTACTAATCAAATTGCGTGTCTATGAAGCATCATCTCAGTCGGACGCTGGAGTCGTAATTTTCTGTCGGAAACGTTACAGTTCTTACTAATTGACGGTATCGGCGACTAAAACAAAAGCGGTGTCTGGCGTTCCCCAAAGAAGTGTTGTCAGTCATCTGCTGTTTTCAATCTATTTAAGCGATTTGGGATGGGAGACAATGTGAACAACTCTTCTAGAGCGTTTACAGATGACGCTGTCGTTTACCGTCTAGTTAAACCATCAGATGATCAGTATGATTTACAAAATGATTTAGATAAGGTACGTGTAAGGTGCGAAAGGGGCAGTTGATCCTCAAGAAGAAAAAGTGTGACATAATCCAAACGAGCACCAAAAAGAATTCGTTATTTTTCGGCTCCACGATAATCAACGCATATTGCTAGTTTGTGGATACAACTAAGTACCTAACGAGTACCTTTACGAACTATAAAACGGAACCATCACATAGAAAACTTTGTGTGGAAGACGAACCAAAGACTCCGTTTTGTGGACAGAACGTTTAGAAGATGCATCAAACCCACTAAACAGACCTACGCTACGCTTCTCCGTTCTCTTCTGGAGCATCGCTGCGTGGTATAGTATCCTTCACAGGTAGGACTGACAGAGGATATCAAAAAATAGCAAAATCCGTAAGGATGGGCCCTGAAAGTCATGGGAGTACCTCTTTTTTAGGCTAAGACCAGTGTTCAATGATAAAACATTGAAAGGAATCAAGCATAATGAGAAATTGCGACAGGCAAAATTAAAGATGTTAAAATATCACAAGATTCTTATAAAAGTACAGTGAAAAATGATGTTAGTGTATTGCATCAGAATATAAGAGGACTAAGAAACAAAGTGGATGAACATCTTGTTTGTTTGGAAGATTTATAAACAAAGACTGCAATAGATGTACTATGTGTGAACACCATATAGTCATAGATACAGGAAACGTAGATGTAAGTGGATATAAGTTTTCAGCACTTGTATGTAGAGACAATATGGAAAAAGGATGAGTTGTTGTGTGTGTTAAAAGTTAGAAAAATTTAGAAACTAAAGAATTCTGTGCAGAGCAACGTATAGAAGCATGTACCTACAGGCTTAAACTAAATAATGGTAATTTTATAATTCTAGCTGTGTGTAGGTCCCCTTTGGGAAATTTTTAACTCTTTCTGAATATTGGATTCCTTATGCTATCTATCAGGCAGAGGGAGGCTAATTATTAATTGTGGGGATTTCAGTGTAGATTGTCTGAAAGGGTCTGAAAGGAAGAATGATCCTTAAGTATTACTCAGTTATTTCAATTTCACATCAGTTACTGATTTTCCTATGTGGGTAGTGTAGGAAAGCAGCACACTGATAGATAATATCTTCATAGACCGAGACAAATTTAATCAAATAAACATTTATCCTGTTAAGTATTGTCTTTCTGGTCATGGTGCACAGCTGGTTACAGTATATGACATAGCTCCATGCAGCAATGCAAAACAGTCCTCCAAAATGGTGTATTGAATAAACGATTTGACGACTGCAAATTTTAGGGAAAGCTTGCAGCAGTCAGGCTGGGTTGAGATGTACCAGGAACCTGATGCTCATTTGAAATAATACTTATTTCGTGATACGTTTGTGATTACCTTTGAAAACGGTTTCCCTAAGAAAACATTGAAATGAATTCTACGAAACCATGTAAAAATCCTTGGGTTACTACAGGGGTAAAAATATCTTGTACCTGGAAAATGGAAATGTATCTAATAGCAAAAAAGAGTAATGACACAGAAACTATCACGTATCATATGAACTATGGTACTTTATTAAAGAAAGTTATTAAAAAGTCCAGAATTATGTGTATTATGTCAGAGATTAGCAACCCTGATAGTAAAATTAAAACAGTTTGGAATAATGTTGAAAGGGAAACAAGGCAACCAAGAGCACAGGAAGACAGTTTTACTATCAAACTGATGAAAAGCTTATTAACAAAACGTCAGAGGTTAAAATATTTCTAATAATCATTTTTAAATGTTGTGGACAAAATAGGAGCCAGATGTTCATTAGAAAAGCAAAGCTATATATGAGAGAGGCAATACCTATGCAGTTTGATAAAATTGAAATTCTACCCAACTCTACTTCTGAAGTTAAGAAAGTAGTAAACTCACTCAAAAGTAAAAGCTTGCATTGAACTGATGGTTCCCAACAGATAAGTAGGATTCTCAGCCACTTACGTAATAAATCACGGAACAAGGGGCATTTTTACTAACAGTTTGAAATATGCTATTGTTAACCCATATCACAAAATGGGGCGTAGGTCTGATGCCAACAACTACAGACCAATATCACTTTTGACAGCTCTGTTCCAAATTCTTGAAAAACTAATGTATTGAAGAGTAGCTTCATATATTTGTAAAAATGAAATACTAACAAAATGCCAGGTTGGTTTTCAGAGAGGCTTCAGAGAGGCTTTTCAACAGAAAATGCTATAGGTGCTTTCACTGATCGAATAATAAATGCTCTGAATAACTGACGATCGCCACGATCTGTGATCTGTGATCTCTCAAAGGCTTTTATTATGTAAATCATGGAATTCTTCTACATAAGTTTAAGTATAGTTCCATGAGTGGGACATTGCACAAATGGTTTAATTCATATTTAACTGGAAGATTACTGAAGGTTGAAATAAACTGTTCACATAATGCAGAAAAATCAGCAGAGAATGGTGTCCCACAAGGTTCTATCTTGGGTCCCTTGTTGTTCTTAATATGCCACTTTACATTCACGAAGATGCGAAGCCAGTTCTTTTTGGTAATGATACAAGTACAGTTATTACACCCAACAAACAAGAATTAGCTGAGGAAATTGTAAATAATGTCGTTCTCTGCAAATGGACTCGTATTAAATTTTGATAAAACGAAGTATATACAGTTGTGAACAGTAAATGGCCCAACACCTTTATTAATCTAGAGTTTGAATGAGATTCTGTAGCTAAGGCAGAATATTCCATATTTCTGGGTGTGTGCATTGATGAGAGATTGAATTGGCAGAAACAGATGGATGATCTGCTGAAATGTTTGAGTTCAACTACTTACGCTGTTAGGGTTTTGGAGAACCAAACAAACAAACCATTACAGTAAAAGTAAGCAGTGCAACCAAAATTCATGTATATAAAAGAAAATATCGCTGCAACGAGTCCAATTACGAATTAAATATGATTCCTATACACTTAAGACCATAAGCAGAATGATTAGTACATTCGTAAATTATTTTTGTAGAATCTGTTATGAGAATGGAATAAAACATTTATTTATGCTTCAACGTAATCCCAATAAAGATATATGCACTTATGTCAGCGCTGGAGAAGCTTCTCGATTCCACATGCAAAGAATTCTTGGTTTCGTGTGTGTAACCAGTTATACACTGCTACCTGGATTTCCTCATGATCAGCAAACGTTGAGTCACTAACTTCTTCTTTCAGTGGGTTAAAAAAGGTGGTAATCTGCAGGTGCCAGATCCGGAAAATACTATGGGTGGGGCAAACAGAGGAACTTTCTATCTTTAATTGTATTTGGAACCCACCTCACGCACACTTTCTTGTACGTAAGTACGCCATGAACAATATGGTGGGCTAATCCGACAGTAACGCTCATCATTGCTGCAATATTACTCGTAATACGCCATTTTTTCTGTATAAGTCATCATTTCTGTCATTGTTGTACTTCTTGACTGCAGACAGAACGTCCTGGGCATCACGAATCTACAACAGTTGTTACACCGCAGTTGAACTTACCTGCTCACTCAAACACTTGCATTCGTCTCAAAAAATTTTACCATATTGCACTGCAATCCAACGGTGAATTTTCTATTGGTTTCACCCCTTGAACTAACAGAAACCTAATGACACCCAGCTGCTCCTCATTGGTGTAGATCTGAAAAGATCCCACTAGCTTGTTTCACTGATTCTCAGCGCCTCTGTCTGTGAGGTTGGCATACCAACAGCATCTAATAATAGTTATAGGACACTCCGAAAAAATAACAAATAAACACAAACATTCTAGAAGTTTTGTATCGAGGCACACGCCCTGCAGTTTTCATCAAACGATTCTACAGAAAATATTCGGTAAGAAAATTTCATTCTTGTTTTACTTACAGCTTTACTTGTCAGATTCATGATTATGTGCACATCATTTCGTTAATGGTCATAGTTATTGTGATATTGGCATTTAAGTAACACACTGTGCGAATTTTGGAAATGTTTGCAATAAAAAATTAGGGGCGCTATGATTTTGTGTTTGGTGCATATTACAGAATATGTTTCCACGTATGAAATTTAGCTAACATATTGAATTTTCCTTCAGTCTTAGTTGAAGATCTCTGTCTGTCACCAATCTCAAGAAAACTGATCTTATGTAGCACATTCATTTGCGATCGTGTATGCCAGCGATAAAGACAGAATGAAAAATGGTTTGAGATAGAGAAATAAGATTTTGGCAAATGATAACACTCAAAGAAGAGGAGTATTTTATTATATGGTTATTCTGTAAGACTTCATTATCTGTCATGTTATTACACTAACTATAGACTTTTTTGATGAAAGAATGTAATTTATAACGACCATCAAAAGCTGGTGAAATGAGAAATGCAGTATATTCTAGAACAAAATAAGTGAAGACAATACATGTTTATTTTTGTACTGAAGATGTACGTTTTTCATAAGCTATTCGCCTTACTTTTCCTCAGTTCTTTACTTAATAAACTTAATAAACCACTGTTTCAGAGTATTCTCACAATTGCGTCTGCACAACATGTAATTCAGGTAACATTGTGTATACTCCATGTTGTTTAGTCAAAAGAAGCAAATTTTAACATGACAGCAAAAGAAATGTAGGTTTCACCGAAAATTCGCCTCCCCTAATGCTTCTCTGAAAGTTATTTTTAGATAACAGCGAAAGCAGAAGTGACTGTAGATCTTTTTCTGTGGACAGCATGCAAGTGTCGGCTTGGAGTAACTCCACTTAATATTTACAAAACAGTGAACATAAGCTGCAGCTTAAGACGGCACTTCCCCTCCAGCACTCGGCATTTCCCCTACATCGCCTGTCCCCAACCCCCACCACTACAGTTGTCTGCACATGTTCTCTGTCGATTGCGTATCAACCGACTATGTTATTCTGTGCTTATTCTACCCAGTGACATGGTGCTGAGTCCTTACAGCCTCCACACATGCATACGCCGATCATGATACTTTAAACAGACCTGGGACTCCTCTGGAAATATGACGTGGCGCCACTCCTGTATCCCGTTATTGTTGACCAAACCACTAACGCCGCAACTCTCTCCATTGGTGCGTCAAGGGAATCTGCTACAATGGCCACCGTGTTGATATGCCACTACAGTTATCTTTGCACTGTCCATATATGCATACTTGCCTTGTTGCAAACAAGCCCATTTCATGCTTCTAGGTACACGACGTGCACTGTACCATCCTGTAGACTGAACGATCAATATGTCTGTCCTCCTGTGTGGGCTCACTGAGATCTTGCACGGAAATGAGTGGAGCCAAATAGCGTGTAAAGTAAATAGTGGAAACTTTAGCAAGAATACATCAGTTCTGTACGAGACAATGCACAGCCATGACATGCAGCGCCTCAAAATGATAACACCTTTTATCGTCTGCTAGAATGTAATACCTTGCTTGAAATAAGAGTGAGACACGCCTTGGATTTGGCTCTCATACATATAGTAATGGATGTAATAATGGCGTTTACTGAATCATAGGTTGGCACTTTTCTCACAAAGGAAAATTTTAGTTGTGGAATGAACAATTTTATTTCTCAAAGAACTGGATGTGATTGACTATGTCACAGTTTACAGTGTTACAAAAAAAAATGGTTCAAATGGCTCTGAGCACTATGGGACTTAACATCTGTGGTCATTAGTCCCCTAGAACTTAGAACTACTTAAACCTAACGAACCTAAGGACATCACACACATCCATGCCCGAGGCAGGGTTCGAACCTGCGGCTGTAGCGGTCGCGCGGCTCTGGACTGAGCGCCTAGAACCGCTAGACCACCGCGGCCGGCTACAGTGTTACAAAAGTTATTTGATCACATACGTATAATTTTCTGCTATATGACATTCTATTTTGACGACTGGGATGTAGAAGAGTTATTTGTTTTATTTACATTTACTTTAACCAGCGACATAAAGTCGGCCAATAAGAAGAGGCAGTTTTCACATACATCCTCTACAGCTGCACACTGACTCATCAGTGTATGGACCGTTTTGTTTCGAACTCCATGGATGCTTTCAAACAAAAAAATAACTTAAATGACTGCTACAAATGTTAGATATTGTAGAAGACAAGAATTTTGCACATTCATTGAGAAAAACGTCGAGAAAAGAGATTTTACTTGTTTCGGCCTTTATTTTGCAGTATATGAAAAGCGTCAAGGTCTCGATAATTTTGTTCACTTGACATGAAATCAGTTTTACACCCATTGTGTTCCTTCTGCTTATGGAGAACAAATGATGTAATTATTTTCTTTGCTTTGTGCAATATCAATTGTATCCTTAACTCCATCAATGGCTACATCACAGATGGACCTATAATTCAAACAAACATTGAGGTTCCTCACCTGCAGGTCTTTTAGTGTAATAAGAAATGCTGCAGCATGGAGTTCACAGTTACTGCTTTGTGTAGGGGATAACGACCTGGTTATCGTAATTGTCCAGAGAGTACTGCGAAATTCTGATACATTTGGGGTAACCTTGTTTACACTTTACCTCTCCCTATGGCAAATGCGTTTTCAATACAGTCCTGTATCGGTCTTCTAGCAAAACGAAATTTAAAAGTAAACCTGAATGTTCGCAACTGATTCTTGTTGCTCCACTTCCTCTTCTCTCCTTCTTTTTCTTTGGCTTGGTCTGAAATTACTTTCCTTTCTATCGGACGAAACTGAAGGAAGAGAGTCAAGCCAAATACTAAAACGAGGAGAAAAAGTTATACTTAAGAGTAATAACGTAGCAAATCCTTGAAAAAGCTCGGAAATATAGTTATTTTATTGTTTTACAATGTTTACCCCTGGTTTATCAGATTCTTATTTCAGAAGCCCTTCTCTACAAAATTATCGGAGCATATTACATGACTCCTGATTAAATGCTCTGGTCCGTCTTGTAAATTTTTCATCAAGATCTGCTCTTCTGCTGCGCATATCCCACTGTTTACATCAAAAAATAACAAAAACCAAGTTACAAATAACAACGTTCTCAAGTATACGAAGTAACGCTAGCTCATTCTTACATTTCTTTATTTCCCGGGAATCTATAGAAAGACTTTAGATTGCTTTGTTGTTGGTAAATATTGCATCCGCGTATGGCATAAGTAACATCTCTACCAGCCATTTTCAGCTCACAAACAAACTGAAACTGTTTTTCAACGAGGTTCTTGGCTGTTTGTTTAAATACGCGAGGCTGTTAGTACTATTTTCCAGTCACCAGGGTATGCTGCAACCCCTGTCGCACACTTTCGGACAAAGTTTCTGCTATCG